>NW_026967582.1:0-300000 GCF_028390025.1 Pseudophryne corroboree | reverse complement strand
ATTCCCGCAGCTTTTTCAATTTGGTGTAAGAGTTGCTCCTCGTCGTGTACACGAATATCTGGTTGCTTGTAGCACGTGCCAATGACTAGTTTCTTTACCTCTGTGCCCCCACTTGTGATCTCACCCCATAGCGACTCCACGTTATCTCCAGCCTCCCCGAAAATACCCTCTATTAAGTTTGGTTTTAGAGATGGTGTAACAAAGAGACATACCCCTCCTCCCCTTTTGGTAGCCCTATCCCTCCTGAAAAGAGAATATCCCTCCAAATTCGCAACCCAGTCATGAGAGTCGTTCCACCATGTTTCCGTAATACCTCTAATATCATACTGAGACTTTGATACAAGCCATACCAATTCCCCCATTTTACCTGATAGGCTTCTTGCGTTCACAAGCATACATCTTAGCTTAGCCTCTCCATTACCTGTTTGTTTTAGTGGTATCTTATCTATATTTACAAGTGTCTTTCTAGACTTACCCATACTGACTGTTAGTCTCCTCCCTCCCTTTCCACCCCATCATGCTTAATACAGCTTTCCTCACTACTATCTCTATCTGACCTATTCAGACTTTCTACCCCCCCTGATGTTAGTATCCTCCCTTATGCTATGCACATTATTTTCTATATACCGTATTGCTGAGCCATATTCGTCATTAGGTAATAAATTGGGAATATCTTGGGCAATACCTGTGTCAGTATTTCCGGTGTCAATACCCATGCAAATACCCTTGCCATCTGATCTTACGCTCCCTCCTTCTCCACCCTCAAATTGTTCACTACCCCCATCCTTACTGCTCTCACTAATTAACCCGCAGCTTCTAGCTAAACCCTCCCCCGGGCTCCTAGTCTAAAAGCTCCTCCAACCTTCTAACCATCCAGCACCGCTGCCCCCTCCTCATTCATGTGCAATCCATAGCGACAAAGATGGCGCCTGACTGATAAGTCCGCCCAGTGTTCCAGGAACACAAACTCCTCCTTCCTACACCAGTCTCTAAGTCACACATTTACCTCTCTAATCTCCCTCTGCCTCCCTGGGCTAGCGTGTGGCACTGGTAATATTTTGGAGATTACCCTAGATGTCCTTGCCTTAAGTTTCTTGCCTAAGTCCCTATAGTCTTTCTTAAGGACATCACACCTACCACTAAGTTTGTCATTGGTGCCAACATGCACCAAGACCGCCGGGTCTTTACCAGCCCTTCCCAACAATCTATCTACCCTGTCCACGATGTGCCGTACCCGAGCACCCAGAAGACAGCAGACTGTACGGCGATCACAGTCACGGTAGTAGATTGCCCTGTCTTCCTGATAATAAAATCCCCTACCACCACAATCTGACTAGGTACCTCACTATCTTTTTCCCATCTGCACCGGAGGGACCGCTCCTCTGTCTCCTCCGGTTCCATCATTTCCTCACTGCCATCCTCAGAATCTTCATCCAATCAGGTGAATTTATTGGGGTTTGGCAGATCGGAGATGTCCTGTCTTCCCCTCCCCCTCTTCTTCCTTCTTACCATGACCCAGCTGTCTACCTGATCTTCCTCATCTACCAGTGATCCCCTCTGCAACTCCTCCACCATTTTATCTAAACTTTGCTCGAGATTGTGAATGCTCCTTAGTCGTGTAACGGTCCGCTCTACATCAGTTACCTGGGCTTCCAAGGCGGCCGTACGCTCACATCTCACACAGATGTACCCACACTCAGACTGTTGTGTCAGGTGCTCATACATCATGCACGACATGCATTGAGTGAGATTCCCAATTAGTGGTAACTCCCTGTTACCTTCAGAAAATCAAAAAGAGGGGGACAATCACTACATAAGGAATATATAAGGAACAATAACTAAAATAAAGGAATAAGGGACAATAAATAAATATATAAATAAATGGATAGGATAAGGATAAATTTGGTACAAATACAGGGACTCAACAATAAAATGCAGTAATGGACAAATGAAGACAATCAGTTATACAACACAGTGAGAAAAGCTAATAGGGAAAGTTAATACTCATCTGCTCCCTGCTCCGCTGATCTGTGCACAGAAGTTTTTCTATCTGGCTGCAGGCTCCCTTCCCCACCGGCTGCTGGCTCCCTCTGGCCGCTGCTTCCTCCTGGCCACTGTCTCTCCCCGGCCGCTGGCTTCCCCCTTGCTGCTTCATCCTCGTGTGCGCACCCAATGTCACTTCCGGTTCCAGTCGCTCAATGCTCTATCAGTAATATGTTTCTCCTACTTACTTGAAATGTATTTGTAGTTGATTATGTGCTCATATTGCTTATTATACTAATGTATAACCTGTGATTGCTGAATTTATTATAATTCTGTCAGTTTTTCTGTCTATTCCGATCTTCAATGCTTGTACAAAGCAGGGTAGGGTCGGATTTTATGTCACTCTAACAAAATTTAAAGTGATTACAGTCACAAATTGTGTAGCACAATGTGCAAGTGTGTGATTATTTATCATGTCTAAGAGCGGCAAGGGTGAGGAAAATACACTCACAGCAGCACCAACACTCATATCATGTCTGTCAAAGCTGGGTTAACCTCTCAGGATCTGGTTCAGAAAAATTGTTTTAGCTTTCACCAAAGTCTCTTGAAAAATCCAAGGAGAACACAGGTGCAAGTTGAACCACCATGGGCTACCTTTGTACAGACATTATCCAGTATAGCTGAGCGGATAATTCCAACTTCTGTACCAGACATAGGTTACACTATTAACCCTTACATGCAGCATTCCACCTGAGGTTTATCAGCAGGGGAAGCAGCAGCCTCTCAACAAAAACAGGCTGAAAGGACAGTGGTAAGTAAAGCACATAGACATGAAACAATATCTTCACAGTCTACACATGCTTCAGATGAGGATTCGTTGGAGAATGAAGACTCATTACACTCTGTTTCTGCATACAAAGCTGAGGAGGAAGGTCTCGGCTCAGGGGACATATCTGAGTTAATTAAGGCAATGAAAGCCATTCTATCCTTAGAAGAATCAGCAGAGCCTGTGTTAAAATCCAAGTCACCTGTGTGTAAATGTCCCAAAACAGTCAGGACTGAGTTTCCTGGGTCAGAACAGCAGAAGGAAATTATGGAAGAGGCTTGGGCTACTCCCAGTAAGAAATTTAGAATTCCAAGGAAATGGAATTCCAATTATCCTCTTCCCCTACAACCACTTTCTGCAACATCACAATGGGATCCCAAAGGGCCTTCAAGCCTTTGATATGAGACACTTTGAGACGAATATTCGAGGTGGGGATATAGATGGCAGTCTCCTTAGGTTTGAGAGCCAAATGATATTCCTAATGGGATGTCAACATCCAAGAGGTCTGAATGAAAACAACAGTTACTTACCTTTTTTGTGAGATTGAACGTACATCAGGAGAAAACATAATCCTGTTGTATACCATTATGAGATCCAGTGTGTATCCAGGAGTTTTTCCTTTTGAGTAAATGATTACCTGCCGGATACGTCCACCTACTCACAAGTAACCTCACCGCTGACCGCAAAGTTCCCACCATTAAAGATAATGGAGCGGCTATGTGCTATGCGTGTCTGACAGCTCAGACGCGCACAGCCAATCAGGAGAGTGCCACGACATGGCGCTCCCTGATTGGCTGAAAGGACCCTCTGTGACAGGAGTCACAGGGGTCTCAGAATTCGGGGAAAGGGGTCCCATGTGTAAACATGGGACCCCTTTCAGTGCGTGGTCCGGGTAAATGCGGTTTGTTTTTTTGCCAAGTACATGGATTACAAAAAAGAAGAGACCAGATGCTACACTGGATTTTGGTGAGTATAATTTTATTTTCAGGTACACCATGGATTCTACGTGGAGAAGGGGACCGAGGCTCGTGTGAACATAGGTAAGTATGTGTGTGTCGGTGTGCATGTATGTAATAAAGTTTTACTTTCACAGTGTGTGTGTACTGTTTTTATTTGGGTATTTTTTTTGTAGTAGAACTACAGGTACCAGCGGGCCCATTTCCCCCTCGCATGCTGGTACTTGTGGTTCTCCAAGTACCAGCTTGCGAGGGGAGGCTTGCTGGGACTTGTAGTTCTGCTACAAAAAACAATATTCTTTCTTTGTGTCAGTTGGCTATCAGCTTCCCATCCACAGCCCATGGATGGGGGGACAGCCTCAGGCTTCACCCCTGGCCCTTGGGTGGCTGGAGGGGGGACCCCTTGATTTAAGGGGTCCCCACTCCTCTGGGGTACTCCGGCCAGGGGTGACTAGTTGGGGACTTAATGCCACGGCCGCAGGGACCTATATAAAAGTGGCCCCCGGATGTGGCATTATCTCTCCAGCTAGTGGAGCCCGGTGCTGGTGTTAAAAATACGGGGGTCCCCTACATCTTTTGTCCCCCGTATTTTTTGCACCATGACCGGACGCAGAGCCCAGTGCTGGATCTAAAAATACGGGGGATCCCCTGTCAATTTTTCCCCCGTATTTTTACAACCAGGACCGACTCAAAGAGCCCGAGGCTGGTTATGCTTTGGAGGGGGGACCCCACACATTTTTTTCTTGATTTTAACCCATTCCCACCCCTTCTCACTGAAAACCATGCTCTCTATTTTAGTCAGTTAAAAAAAAAAATATTCTTTTAAAAAATATATAAATAATACTTGTGGCTCCTAATAGACAAACCAGGTACATAATCCCTTCTAATATAAATAGATATGCTATTAGCAATAAAAAAAAACATGTTTTTAAATTTTTTATTAGATTCCGCCAGCAAAGTGAGGCGGAATGAAATTGACGAAATGACTGTCGAAAAGCACTGTTGTCAAATCGACATTCTTCAATTGAATATACTTTTGTTGAAAAGCCGCATTTTTACCACTGCAGACATGTCGAATTTGACAACTGTCGAATTTCAAAAAGTCGAATCTGAAACGTCCGTTTTTTTTGTCGAAAAGTACTGTATTGCATTGTCGAATTTAAAATACCACGTTTTTTGACATTTGCGGCAATTTGACCACAATTACATATACCCCATCATTACAGTACTGCCAGCAGGAGAACTGCATAGCAACACTGTAACAAATGTGTTACACCGCAGCCTGCTCTCCCTCTGTGAAGGGAAGGATTTAAGCCGTATCAGCTACAATCAATGTCAGAGAATGTAGCAATTGGATAAGCACCAATGTATAAATAAATCGGCTACTGTGAGGTTCTTTTCAATCCACCTTTCAATAACATTTATATTTAAATTTTAATTCATTTATATTTAAACTATCTCACGATTTGAGTCATCCACAAATTAAATGATATGTTAAGGATGACTTATGAGCTGTTTATTTAAACAGTTCAGACAACCAATTAGGTTGAGAACCCCATAATGAGAAATGGTAATATACCCCAATATTAGGAGACTATAGATAACTCCTTGGCTGGATTAATCACTCAATACTGTAAAACACCATACATGAATGTGACGGTCACCCCTTGGTATATATAAAAAAAAATGGTATACCACAGGTGTACCACAAGGGACTAATGATATATTATAATCCAATCCTAAGGGAAGAGATAGAACAGTAAATGTAATATTGTGACACATCCCACAATATTCTATTGAACATAGAACTGCATAGGTGGTACTACTTGTGTCAATTCATATATTAAGTGTGGGATTGTGGGATCATTACTCAAGGGGTTTGGACTTACAGTACATTAATACAACTATAGCTTATATAACAATGATTACAGACATACTGTAAGGGATTTAGGACATATTGTGGGATCCAAATAACTTGCTCAATATTGTGACCTATCCCACAGTAATGTGTTGGACCTAGAATTGTATAGGTGCTATTACCTGAGATAGTTGATATACTACGATTGGGGATGATTAACATTAAAAGTTATATTTTTGTTATGCACACCAGTGCCTGCAGGAATGTACTGGTGTTTGAACAGAGAGGGATGCAAAACAAATGAACTCACAGACAGACTGGGAAATATGACATTACGTACACAGAAGGTGATAGGGTAACAAAATAAACACAAAGTGAACAGAGAAGCCCAGAGGCAAAGAAACTGGGTGTCTCCCTAGTATTAGGAATGCTCAGATGGAAAAAGCAAGATGTTGTGTTTTAATACGTAGAGAACCCGAAATGCTGTTGCTAAGGGCAACAGCAAAACCCTAAAGGGTTACCAACGGGTGTGGCTTGGTCAGGGATGGAATAATAGACACAAAGAGAGTCTCCACAATCCTAATCCTCACTTGCAGGGCACAGGTTCAGCTTACTGCCACTAAACTGACATATGGACGCCCTGCACAGTGAGAGAGGATTAAGCAGGCAGGTCTGAGAGTACAGCCGCAAACCTGCTGGGTTCACAGAATAGCAAAAGAACCTCAGCAGGCTAAACGACTGACTCCAGCCTTACTGCTAGGTCTGGATTGGCAGAGTGTAGTACCAAATCCCCAGGCCTATTTGCAGTAAGCAACAACAAATACAAAGCTACACAGTACTGGCTAACTTTCAGGAACTGACTAACCAACAAAGATTCAGCAGCATCTGCTTAACCTGAGAAGAGGGTTTATAAAGCAGGTGCTGTCCACGCCCCACTCAGACCTCACAGACTGTGATCACAAAAACCAGCACCGGATCCCCTGCCGTGCACAGAGCCTGTAACCACTGCACAGCAAAAGACCCGAACCGGAGTATCAGCTGCGCTCAGGTTACTCCGCTAGCACTTGTCTCCCGGTTGCCATGACGACGTGGCAGCACAGGGCAGGAGACCCTAACAGTACCCCCCCTCTGACGAGGGGTCAAAGAACCCCTACCACCGGGTTTATCGGGGAACTGCGAGAAGAAAGAGCGTATCAGTCTGGGGGTATGAAGATCACAACTCCTCCGGGCCATACCCCTTCCAGTGCACCAAAAATTACAGCCAACCCCGAACCATCTTGGATTCAAGAATCCTTTCAACAACAAACTCCCTCTGGCCACGTATCAGAAGAGGGGAAGGTCTTCCACTGGAAGAAGGATTACTAATCGCCCGTTTTAAAAGGGAACAATGAAATGTTTTATTGATACCCAAAGAACGGGGCAGATCTAACTGAAATGCCACCGGATTGATAATCCTGGTGATCTTATAAGGGCCAATGAACCGGGGGCCTAACTTATGAGATGGCTGTCTCAACTTCAAATTCTTGGTAGACAACCAGACGAAGTCTCCTAATTTGAAGCTGCAGCGTCTTTTCCGCTTATCAAAAACCCTTTTGGTCACTAATGACACAGACACAAGGGCTTTCTTCACTTTCCTCCAAATACCTCTAAGGACCGAAACCACAGAGGAACCACCAGGCGTGGAGTCCAGGGGGTCAAAAGAATTGGCCTTAGGATGATGCCCATACACACAAAGGAAGGGAGAGATCTCTGTAGCAGAGTGAGCCGCGTTGTTATAGGCAAACTCCGCCATGGACAGATGAGCAACCCAGTCAGTCTGACACTTGGAGACATAACACCTGAGGAACTGCTCCAAGGACTGGTTCACCCTTTCAGTCTGCCCATTAGACTGCGGATGGTAGCCTGACGACAAGCTGACAGAAATCTGGAGATCGAAACAAAATGCCCTCCAGAATTTGGCCACAAACTGGGATCCGCGGTCAGAGACCACATCAAGTGCCAACCCATGGAGACGCACAACATGCAGCATAAATAATTCAGACAGGCGTCTGGCCGATGGCAGCCCAACCAGTGGAACGAAGTGCGCCATCTTCGAAAACCTGTCAACGACAACCCAGATGGCTGTCATCCCCGAGGATTTGGGTAAGTCCACCACAAAATCCATTGAAATGTGGGTCCATGGCTTAGATGGAATAGAGAGTGGATGTAATGGGCCAACAGGAACCCCTCTGGGAGCCTTATTTCGGGCACAGATGTCACATGCCCGAACCCACTGATCCACATCCTTAGCCACCGAGGGCCACCACACCGCCCTAGATAGCAACTCCCGAGTTCTGGCAATACCCGGGTGACCTGCCGACTTCTTTGCATGGAATTCCAGGAACACTCACTGTCTTAACCTAGGAGGTACAAACAAAAGACCTACTGGAAGGTCTGGAGGAGCCTGCTCCTGTGCTCTAAGGACTAATGACAAGAGGTCCTGGGTAATGCCCACTTTAGTACATGATGGGGACACAATGGGCAACGGCTCCTCGGTAGTCTCCTGGATTGGAGCAAAACTCCACGAGAGCGCATCAGCCTTGATGTTTTTTGACCCAGGGCGATATGTTATCAAAAAATTAAAGCGAGCAAAAAACAAAGCCCATCGTGCCTGCCTGGCATTGAGACGCTTCGCTGACTTTAAATATGCCAAATTCTTATGGTCGGTGAGAATTGAGACCACAAACTTAGCCCCCTCAAGCCAGTGTCTCCACTCTTCGAGTGCATCCTTAATAGCCAACAATTCCCGGTTACCCACGTCATAATTCATCTCGGCAGGAGAAAATTTACGGGAAAAGTAAGCACAGGGATGAAGGCGATTATCAGACACTCCCATCTGAGAGAGCACTGCCCCAATACCCATCTCAGAGGCATCCACCTCCACCACAAAAGGACGCTCTCGATCTGGGTGTCGCAGCACCTTGGCCAAGACAAATGCCCTTTTGAGACGGGCAAAAGCCGCTTTGGCCTCACGAGACCAGTGAGCAACATCCGCCCCTTTCTTAGTGAGTGCCACCAAGGGCGCCACTATAGACGGAAATCCAGCGATAAATGGTCTATAAAAATTCGCAAAGCCCAGGAAACGCTGAAGCGCCTTCAAACTAGTGGGCTGCACCCAACCCAGGACTGCCTGTACCTTGGAACCCTCCATTTGGAAACCTTCTGGGGAGATAATATATCCTAGAAATGCGATTTGCTGAACTTCAAATTCGCACTTCTCCAGCTTCGCCCCAAGCCGGTGGTCTCTGAGTTTCTGGAGGACTAAGCGTACATGCTTCCGATGTTCCTCCAGGGAATGGGAGAAGATTAGGATGTCATCTAAGTATAGAACTAAGAATCTATCCATATATTCCCTGAGCACATCGTTCATGAAATCCTGGAAGACTGCCGGGGCATTACAGAGCCCAAAAGGCATCACCAAATATTCATAATGCCCTGAGTGGGTATTAAAGGCAGTCTTCCATTCATCCCCCTCTCTTATTCGGATTAGATTGTACGCACCGCGTAGGTCAATCTTAGAAAAAATGGTGGCAGTACGAAGCTGGTCAAACAAGACCGAAATGAGAGGCAGTGGGTATGAGTTTTTAATTGTGATACGGTTCAATTCCCTGAAGTCGATGCAGGGTCGCAACGAACCGTCCTTTTTACCCACAAAGAAGAACCCCGACCCAACTGGAGACTGTGAAGGTCTGATAAATCCCTTAGCCAAGTTCTCCTGAATGTACTCTGCCATAGCCTGAGTCTCAGGATGTGACAGGGAGTACAGCCTGCTCTTGGGAAGCTTAGCATTCGGCAACAAATCAATGACACAGTCATAGGGGCGATGGGGAGGTAGTACCTCTGCAACTTTTTTTGAGAACACGTCCGCAAAATCTGCATAACACCCTGGCAATCCTGGCAAACTTAGCTGCGAGAGCCTGACTGGAAGGCTCAAGCAACTCCTGAAACAATCAGTACCCCAACTAAGAATCTCCCCAGAGACCCAGTCAAATTGAGGATTGTGGGCCCTTAACCTGGGTAACCCCAACACCAATGGGGCAAAAGTACAGACAGTCACATAAAAGGACAATTTTTCAGAGTGTGTTGCTCCAATAAACAAAGAAATCTGGCTAGTGCAAGAGGTAATTTTACCCTGGGATAATGGTTCCCCGTTTAACCCACAAATCTCAATTTCCGACGCGAAGGGTACTAAGGGAACAGAGTGTTTCAGGGCGAATTGGCGGTCCATAAAAACCCCGTCGGCCCCACTGTCCACAAAGGCCTCAGTCTTGACAGTTTGACCGAGGATCTTCAAGGTCAACGGAATGATAAAAGTCTTCTTGGAAAATTCTGACTTCTGGCCTGACAGGATATTTCCCATCACCCTCAGGCCCTGAAGTTTTCCGGCTTTTCTGGGCATGATACTACCACATGACCCTTATTCCCACAGTACAAACACAACCCCTGCTGTCTCCTCTGCGTCTTCTCACGCGAGGAGAGGCGGGTAGCCCCAATCTGCATAGGCTCCTCGGAAAATTCCTCAGAGTCTGAGGTTCCCTTGGGAAAGAAGGAAACCTCGGTCTCCCTTTCAAGCCTACGCTCTCTCAGCCGTCTATCCACCCGGATGGATAACTGCATGAGCTGATCCAAGCTATCAGGCAAGGGATATTGTACCAGTTGGTCTTTTATCTGGTTAGAAAGACCTCTTCGGTACTGGTGTCTCAGGGCTGGGTCATTCCACTGGGTATCATGGGCCAACCTCCGAAACTCCATACTGTAAACCTCAACTGGCCTTCGCCCTTGCTTAAGGATCGAAATCTGAGCCTCGGCTGAGGCCGTCTTGTCAGGGTCATCATACAACATGCCCAGTGCCGTAAAAAAAGCATCAACACTTTTAAGCGATGGACAGTCAGGCTGCAACCCATATGCCCAGACCTGTGGGTCTCCTTGTAGCAAGGAAATCACTATGCCCACCCGCTGAATCTCCGACCCAGAAGACTGAGGCCTAAGCTGGAAATATAGCTTGCAGCTCTCCTTGAAACAAAAGAACTGCGAGCGATCTCCAGAAAAACGATCCAGAAGATTTACTTTCGGCTCCTTAACCCCTGAATGTGCTGCTGCTGCGGGAGCTCCGCCAGCGGCCTGGGAGGTGTGCATTTTAATGGACAAATCATTAAATTGTCGAGTCAGGACCTGCACCTGATCGACCACCTGCTGCAACGTATTTTGAGGGGTATGCTCCATATTCCCACAAAATTTCAACAGGAGTATTGGGCTGCTGAATATGTTATGCACACCACTGCCTGCAGGAATGTACTGGTGTTTGAACAGAGAGGGATGCAAAACAAATGAACTCACAGACAGACTGGGAAATATGACATTACGTACACAGAAGGTGATAGGGTAACAAAATAAACACAAAGTGAACAGAGAAGCCCAGAGGCTAAGAAACTGGGTGTCTCCCTAGTATTAGGAATGCTCAGATGGAAAAAGCAAGATGTTGTGTTTTAATACGTAGAGAACCCGAAATGCTGTTGCTAAGGGCAACAGCAAAACCCTAAAGGGTTACCAACGGGTGTGGCAGTAAACTCCTTGGTCAGAGATGGAATGATAGACACAAGGAGAGTCTCCACAATCCTAATTCTCACTTGCAGTGCACAGGTTCAGCTTACTGCCACTAAACTAACCCCTGACACCTAGCACAGTGAGACAGGATTAGACAGGCAAGTCTTAGAATACAGCCGCAAACTTGCTAAGTTCACAGAGTAGTAACAGAACCCCAGCAAGCTAAACAACTGACTCCAGTCTTACTGCTAGGTCTGGATTGGCAGAGTGCAGTACCAAATCCCCAGGCCTATTTGCAGTAAGCAACAACAAATACAAAGCTACACAGTACTGGCTAACTTTCAGGAACTGACTAACCAACAAAGATTCAGCAGCATCTGCTTAACCTGAGAAGAGGGTTTATAAAGCAGGTGCTGTCCACGCCCCACTCAGACCTCACAGACTGTGAGCACAAAAACCAGCACCGGATCCCCTGCCGTGCACAGAGCCTGTAACCACTGCACAGCAAAAGACCCGAACCGGAGTATCAGCTGCGCTCAGGTTACTCCGCTAGCACTTGTCTCCCGGTTGCCATGACGACGTGGCAGCACAGGGCAGGAGACCCTAACAATTTTATACAAATTAATAATCTTAGTGCGCCAACATAGAGACAATCTTCTCTTTCTTTCCTTTCCCTACACCATGAGCCATAATGGCTTAAGGAAAATAACGTAAACATATAGTATGTTCCCCACACTGACCATGGCATATGAAGATATAATGACACTAGGAATATGTACAAAATGATGTTTTGATAAGATACTGATGAATATGTACTTGAGCAGAAGAAGAAATATATCACTTATCAATTGAGACATGCCTACCAAAAGTATCTATTTATATCCCGTGGTTATAGAGCTAAAATACTATGATTTACAATTAATTTACTGTAAAAAAATACCCTTACTGATATGCCTTTTGGCTTACTATATAGACTTGTGATAGACCTAGGAAGTTTTACTTTTATGGACTAGCTAAAAATATAAAGGCTACAAGCACCTCTATAGGACTCATTAATGAAGAACTGAGAGACATTAGAGAATGTATGATTCAATATCAAGTAGCCATCCATTAGTTACTGCTCAGAGAAGGTAGCGGATGGGAACAATTTAGCAAGAAGAACCTCAACCTATAGCCAGGGTAAAGAAACCACATGTTCTGTCGCTACCTCTTCCATTTCTCTTATCTACACAAGTTTTCGGGAGGGTTGAGGCTTTTCGCATCGATACTCAGTGGACTAGTGCCAGCGATTGTATCCAGAGAACGGGTTTTCCTTATTCTATCTCACATCTCACACTACTCTACTCATCACCAGACAAATCATTTACACATGGTGAGTATTTGATTTATTATATGATAATTGTTTAGAGATTAAACAAAACAGTGGAATGTTGAAGTAACATCAAATATCCTGTATTGTCTCATTAATTGTGCTATGAGTCTTGCTATTATAATGTTCCCTTAAACAGTGTTTTCTTTTAGTATAGAGTTACTATGCACAGAGTAATATTCTCCCACAACCCTTGAGCATCATTTGATTAGGTGTTTACGTGGCTAGCAGCAAGGCCTTTGTGTAGATAACGAGAGCTCAATGATATTGTATGAGACTTTGTGGCAGAACAAGAACATATCATGGAATATCTGATGGACCTTCACTTTAGACAACACGGTATTATGAACAAGAATGACCTTTATGACAACGAAGCCTATTAGAGAACCTAATAGTTATATATAGGAGATTCAAGATTCATGGACAAGTCTGCCATCTTATGGATAAAACCACTCTCTATAATTAGCTAATCTGACCATATTTGGCATTTCCCCTTATTGTTCATCAACCAATGTATCTCCATGATTTAATCTATATGTACGCCTTGTGTGTAAATAAGCTCTGAATAATTGTATAATGTTATGGTATAAATAATGTAAAGTCAGTGTTCTAAAGACACAGGCTCATTGATGAATTCTGTCTTGGTCCACGCTCCTCTGCGCAGAATATTGGGTGTGGTTCCCTCTTTGGTAATAAATTCTATATGCTGAATATCATCACAACGGAGAACTCTTAATTATTTTTATAATTCATCTTTAACGCCAGACTTGTTGTATTAGGACTGTTTCCATCTCCTTTTCCTTTTGTTTTCCCTTGAGACGGAAAGGGCTGAAAAGCTGGAATTTTAGGCTTGAATTTGTATGTGGAAGGAAACTTCACATTTTTGGAGTCTGCTTCTGACTCCAAGATACTGATTCATTCTTTACCAAAAAGAATATCTCCAGTAAAAGGTAAAGACTCCAAAACCTTTTTGGATTCTGAATCAGCTTTCCATGTACATAGCCAAACCACTCTGCGAGCGGCTACTGCTGAAGCTGATGCCTGAGAGGCAATAGTACCCATATCCAAGGCTGCTTCTTCCAAAAACATTGCAGCCTGTTTGATATGTGCTACGTGAGATTTCTGCTCTCTAGATTCAATTGAAAGATCCCCTTCCAATGCATCAGCCCAGGCAGCCACTGCTTTTGCCAGCCAGGCTGAAGCCATGACTGGTCTTACGATTGTCCCAGACAGGCAAAAAATGTTTTTTTTTAGATAACCATCCACTCTCCTATCCATGACATTTAATGATGTTGGAGGCAGAGGTAATATAGATATTCCCGCTAATCGAATGACATGCGTATCTACTTTAGGGGACACCTCCCTCTTTAAACAGTCCTCAGCTGGAAGAGGCTAATTGGAATTCCATTTCACTGGAATTCTTAATTTCTTACTGGGAGTAGCCCAAGCCTCTTTCATAATTTCCTTCAGCTGTTCTGACCCAGAAAACACAGTCCTGTTTTGGGACATTTAAACACAGATGTCTTGGATTTTAACACAGGCTCTGCTGATTCTTCTAAGGATAGAATGGCTTTCATCACATTAATTTACTCAGATATGTCCACTGAGCCGAGACCTTCCTTCCTCATCTTCGTATGCAGAACCAGAGTGTAATGAGTCTTCATTCTCCAACGAATCCTCATCTGAAGCATGTGTAGACTGTGAAGATGTTGTTTCATGTCTATGTGCTTTACTTACCACTAGCCTTTCAGCCTCTTTTTGTTGAGAGGCTGCTGCTTCCCCTGCTGATAAACCTCAGGAGGAATGCTGCATGTAAGGGTTAATACTGTAACCTATCCCTGGTACAGAAGTTGGAAATATCCACTGAGCTATACTGGATAATGTCTGTACAAAGGTAGCCCATGGGGGTTCGACTTGCTCCTATGTCCTCCTTGGATTTTTCAAGAGACTTTGGTGAAAGCTAAAACAATTTTTCTGAACCAGATCCTGAGAGGTTAGCTCAGCTTTGACTAACAGGATATGAGTGTTGGTGCTGCTTTGAGTGTATTTTCCTCACCCTTGTCGCTCTTAGGGGGTAATTCCAAGTTGATTGCAGCAGGAATTTTGTTAGCAGTTGGGCAAAACCATGTGCACTGCAGGGGAGGCAGATATAACATGTGCAGAAAGAGTTAGATTTGGTTGGGTTATTTTGTTTCTGTGCAGGGTAAATACTGGCTGCTTTATTTTTACACTGCAAAAGAGATTGCAGATTTAACACACCCCACCCAAATCTAACTCTCTCTGCACATGTTAAATCTGCCTCCCCTACAGTGCACATGGTTTTGCCCAACTGCTAAAAATTTTCCTGCTGCGATCAACTTGGAATTACCCCCTTAGACATGATAAATAATCAGACACTTGCACAGTGTACTACACAATTTGTGACTGTAATCACTTTAAATTTTGTTAAAGTGACCTAAAATCCGACCCTACCCTGCTTTGCACCAGCATTGAAGATTTAAATAGACAGAAAAAACTGACAGAATTATTATAAATTCATCAGTCACAGGTTATACATTAGTATAATAAGCAATATGAGCACATAATCAACTACAAATACATTTCAAGTAAGTAGGAGAAACCTATTACTGAGAACCAGAAGTGACATTTGGCGCACAGACACGAAGGCGCACACAAGGATGGAGCAGCAAGGTGCTAGAGCCAGAAGCCGGCAGCAAGGGGGAAGCCAGCGGTCGGGGAGAGCCAGTGGCCGGAGGAGAATCTTGCACAGACTGAAATGAGGTGGATTTATAATATGGGCACTCTAGCTCCAAAAGGAAGGGAAAAATAGATACTGGTGCCGGCTGTTTCTCAAAATAAAGAACGTAAACAATTATACCAATTTAAAAAATCTCATATTTAATTAAATCTAAGAAATATGTAAATAGCACATAAATAAAATGATAAATAATAATAATAGCATATGAATAAAATTAGTAGCAATAATATCCTAATGGAAAATTGAGAGTCTCTCTGATGGCTTATTGACCACTTCCGTTTAAGTGGGGCAATATCACTGGTGATCTGGCTAGAGCTCTTGTCCTCCAAGTAATCCTCATGAATAAATGGTTGAAAATATTACCATGGTCTCAGTTGAAGGTCCCCTTGGTTCTCAGTTGCAGATTGAGGTCCAATAGCAGCAGGGGAGCAGATGGAGACGTCTGAAACGGTACCGTTTGAAGAGGTTCTTGAGGATTCGAAAAGAGTCCCAAAGTATTGCCAGAAAATGCCAGGTGAAGATCAGTGTGATGCCCGTGGTCAGATGAGAGTAATAGCTCAACGCGTTTCGCTGGTCTATGTCCACACCAGCTTCCTCAGGAACATACTCTTTGGACTTTGGACTCAAATGGTTTTTATAATAATTTATTGATATATATATTTTATGAAAATCTATTTATATGTTCCTTTAAGGTTACTTTTCATTTCCACCCCTGCCTTCATAATGCTGTATTTGTACACATATTATCAATAAGCATGGGGTTACGAAGACATTCTCAAAATTACTTTCCGGCACTATTTATGGTGTTATTTTCATATAACCTTTTTTTATACCTAAAAATTTTTTTTCATACTACTCATGATTATATTGCTATAAGGGGCCATTTTATTTCTTTTTAGCAAGTTTGTTTGTATTACGTCCTAAATGCAGGTCTGTGGAACGCATAATAACCAAAAATGCGTTCCACGATCGGGGCCTCCGTGAATGGAAATCCTAGATGCAGGTACACTACATCACCACGGCCAATAGCACGGGGTTCCGCGCGGAAATGGAAATCGTGTGCGTTCCAGACCGCGGGAGGAGTAACACAAACTGACAAGCTCGCGCCACAAATAGGAACGAGTAGCGGACGGAAGCGGAAGTCAGGTGTGCGTTCCACAAGTTGGAACGCACACCCAATTACGGTTCTTTTTAATGTTTTCAAGTATTTAAAAATAATTATTTTATGATTTTACCACCAAAGGGGTTGTGAAATATCTACATAAGACCCTCTAAAATAAGCCCTATGAGGTAACATATAGAGGGAGACGTTTACTTGCACTGCACAGTCTAAACCAATCACACCACAGCACTGGGTTTAAATATCCCCAGTTCTCTATTCCACCATACCTTGATAAAGGCTCCTTGTGAGCAGAAACGCGCTGGTATTGTGGGACAGACTGCAGCAGAATAAAGAATCTGTGAAGGTACCCAGGACTGCCATAGCCAGAGGAGAAACAGTGCTGAGTTCCTGGGAGGTACTTATTCACTATCTCACAAGCGCTATAGGGTAACCATCACTGGGGACCCCACTTATTCTGGCATGCAGATTTGCCCCATCAAATGTTGGTGGAATTGTTTTTAATACTATTTTAAATTGTAGGCAGTTTTTTTTAATAAAACTGTACTTCACTATATATTCCTTCATTTTCTGTTCTTTTGAGGGAAAAAAGAGGAATTCTGTTCTAATTTTTAAGGAAGGATTAAAGTAATTGACTATTTCCTACGGAGTTAATATTCAAGCATTAATCCCGTATTACCCCGGGGGTTGCGCACATCTGCATCTTGTGCATTGTTTGGTGGTTTTTTGGAAGTGGGGGTGACCACTTCAGCGGACGTTGCAGCACTGCTGGTTTGAAAAACTTTTCTTTACAACTTCTGTGCACAGATCAGTGGAGCAGATGAGTAGTAAATTTCCCTATTAGCTTTTCCCACTGTGTTGTATAACTGATTGTCTTCCTTTGTCCATTACTGCATTTTATTGTTGAGTCCCTGTCTTTGTACTAAATGTATACTTATCCTATCCCTTTATTTATATATATTTTTATTTATTTATTGTCCCTTATTCCTTTATTTTATTTGTTTATTGTTCCTTATATATTCCTTGTATATTGATTGTCCCCCTCTTTTTGATTTTCTGAAGGTAGCAGGGAGTTAGCACAAATTAAAAAATCGGGGTGGCTGAGATTGGGAATCTCATTCAATGCATGTCGTGCATGATGTATGCGCACCTGACACAACAGTCTGAGTGCGGGTACATCTGTGCGCAATGTGAGCTTATGTCCACCCTGAAAGCCCAGGTAACTGATCTAGAACGGACCGTTACGAGACTAAGGAGCATTCACAATCTCAAGCAAAGTTTAGATAGAATGGTGGAGGAGTTGCAGAGGGGATCATTGGTAGATGAGGAAGATCAGGTAGACAGCTGGGTCATGGTTAGAAGGAAGAAGAGGGGGAGGGGAAGATAGGACATCTCCGATCCCCCAAACCCCAATAAATTTGCCCAATTTGATGAAGGTTCTGAGGATGGCAGGGAGGAAATGATGTAACCGGAGGAAAAAAGATAGGTATCTAGTCAGATTGTGGTGGTAGGGGATTCTATTATCAGGACGACAGGGCAATCTGCTACAGGGACCATGTTCGTCATAGTCTGTTGTCTTCCGGGTGCTCGGGTACAGTACATCGCGGACAGGGTAGATTGTTGGGAGGGGCTGGTAAAGAGCCGGAGATCTTGGTGCATGTTGGCACCAATGACAAAGTTAGTGGTAGGTTGGAAGTCCTTAAGAAAGACTATAGGGACTTAGGCAAGAAACTTAAGGCAAGGATATCTAGGGTAATATTCTCCGAAATATTACCAGTGCCATGCACTAGCCCAGGGAGGCAGAGGGAGATCAGGGAGGTAAATGTGTGGCTTAGAGACTGGTGTAGGAAGGAGGGGTTTGTGTTCCTGGAACCCTGGGTGGACTTCTCAGTCAGGCGGCATCTTTGTCATGATGGATTAGAAGGTTGGAGGAGCTTTTAAACTAGGAGCCTGGGGGAGGGTTTAGCTAGAATCTGCGGGTTAATTAGTGAGAGCAGTAAGGATAGGGGTAGTGAACAATTTGGGTGTGGAGAAGGGGGGAGCGTAAGATCAGATGCAAGGATATTTGCATGGGTATTGACACCGGAAATACTGACACAGGTATTGCCCAAAATATTCCCAATTTATTACCTAATGACGGATATGGCTCAGCAATACGGTATATAGAAAGTAATGTGCTTAGCATAAGGGAGGATACTAACATCAGGGAGGGGGTTTACAAAGTCTTATAGGTCAGATAGAGATAGTAGTGAGGAAGGCTGTATTAAGCATGATGGGGTGGAAAGGGAGGGAGAAGAATAACAGTCAGTAAGGGTAAGTCTAGAAAGGCTCTTGTAAATATAGATAAGATACCACTAAAACAAATGGGCAATGGAGAGGCTAAGCTAAGATGTATGCTTGTGAACACAAGAAGCCTATCGGGTAAAATGGGGGAATTGGAATGGCTTGTATCAAAGTCTCAGTATGATATTATAGGTATTACGGAAACATGGTGGGACGACTCTCACGACTGGGTTGTGAATTTGGAGGGATATTCTCTTTTCAGGAGGGATAGGGCTACCAAAAGGGGAGGAGGGGTATGTCTCTTTGTTACACCATCTCTAAAACCAAACTTAATAGAGGGTATTTTCAGGGAGGCTGGAGATAACGTGGAGTCACTATGGGTTGAGATCACAAGTGGGGGCACAGAGGCAAAGAAACTAGTCATTGGCACGTGCTACAAGCAACCAGATATTAGTGTACATGATGAGGAACAACTCTTACACCAAATTGAAAAAGCTGCGGGAATGGGGGACATCCTAGTGTTAGGGGATTTTAACTATCCTGATATGAATTGGAGTAACGATTCATGTGTAAAAACTAGGAGCAGCAGGTTCTTAAATACATTAAAGGATCAATACTTAACTCAATTAGTCTAGGACCCAACTAGAGGTAAAACTATTCTGGACCTAGTTATTACCAATATTGTGGACATTATATCAAACACTAAAGTTGGGGAGACTTTGGGAAACAGTGATCACTATATGAACACATTTGACATCAGTTTCAAGAAACAGCTATAAGGGAACAACTAAAACATTTAACTTTAGAAAAGCTAACTTCAATATGCTGAGACAGGCACTAAACGAGATTGATTGGGAAGTTTTGTTTCATGGTAAAGACACAACGGAAATGTGGGATGCTTTAAAAGGGTTGCTTGATAGCAATATTCACAAATTAATTCCTATGAACAGTAAACGCAGGAGTACTAAAAACAAACCAATATGGCTTAATACGGAGGTCAAAGAAGCAATGGCTAAAAAGAGGCGTGCTTTCAAAACATTTAAATCTAATGGAGGGGAGGAGTCATTCCAGCATTACAAGGAATGCAAAAAAAATGCAATAAAGTAATAATCGCAGCAAAAGTTGTAAAAGAAAAGCAAATCGCTATAGAGAGTAAAAGCAATCCTAAACAGTTTTATAAATACATAAACAGTAAAAGGTTAAAGAAGGAGAATGTAGGCCCGTTAAAAGATGAATTGGGAGCTTTGATAAACGACAATAAAATAAAAGCGGAAATACTGAACAATTTTTTTCCTCAGTATTCACCAGGGAGGATCAGTCGGAGAAAGTAGTGCATAAAGATAGTGATGGTAATGACTCTTGGCTGAATACTTGTTGTCCTTGAGAGACTAAGCAAAATAAAGATTAATAAATCACCAGGCCCAGATGGTTTTCATCAGAGGGTTATTACGGAGCTTAGGTCATAGCTAGCAAAATCCCTATACTTGATAATCCACAGTTCAAACAGGCAAAGTACCTAAGGATTGGTGCATAGTGGAGGTAGTGCCATTATTAAAAAAGGAAACTAAAAATAATCCTTGTAACTATAGACCAGTTAGCTTAACCTCTATAGTGGGCAAAATATTGGAAGGTTTCTTGAGGGATAGCATAAAGGATTATCTGCAGGTTAATAAGATTATTAGCAAAAGTCAGCATGGGTTTGTAAGGGACAGATCATGTCAAACTAACTTAATTAGCTTCTACGAGGAAGTGAGCGAGAATCTTGATCAGGGAAAAGCAGTGGATGTGGTGTATTTAGATTTTGCAAAAGCCTTCGATACAGTGCCTCACAGGAGACTGATCATCAAATTAATGGATCTTGGTCTAGGATATACTATTTGTACATGGATAAGTAATTGGCTGGATAACAGAGTACAACGAGAAATGGTCAACAGGATGTTCTCCAGCTGGGCACCAGTAGTTAGTGGAATACCACAAGGGTCCGTACTTGGCGTGCAACTGTTCAATATATTTATCAACGATCTAGGAATACGCTTGGAAAGCACAGTGTCAATCTTTGTGGAGGATACTAAGATGTGTAAGGTAATTCAGATAGCGATTTGGAGTCTCTACAAAATGACTTATTTAAACTTGAAGCCTGGGTGTCTAAATGGGGAATGAGGTTCAATATAGAAAAATGCAAACTTATGCATTTTGGGACAAAAAAAACACACAAGCAGCGTACACTCAAAATGGGGAAATAAATAAGAATATACTCACCGGTAATTCTATTTCTCGTAGTCCGTAGTGGATGCTGGGGACTCCGTAAGGACCATGGGGAATAGACGGCTCCGCAGGAGACTGGGCACATCTAAAGAAAGCTTTAGGACTATCTGGTGTGCACTGGCTCCTCCCCCTATGACCCTCCTCCAAGCCTCAGTTAGGACACTGTGCCCGGAAGAGCTGACACAATAAGGAAGGATTTTGAATCCCGGGTAAGACTCATACCAGCCACACCAATCACACCATATAACTCGTGATAGGAACCCCGGTTAACAGTATGATAACAGAGGAACCTCTGAATAGATGGTTCGCAATAACAACCCGATTTGTGTAACAATAACTATTTACGAGTATTGCAGACAATCCGCACTTGGGATGGGTGCCCAGCATCCACTACGGACTACGAGAAATAGAATTACCAGTGAGTAAATTCTTATTTTCTCTAACGTCCTAGTGGATGCTGGGGACTCCGTAAGGACCATGGGGATTATACCAAAGCTCCCAAACGGGCGGGAGAGTGCGGATGACTCTGCAGCACCGAATGAGAGAACTCCAGGTCCTCCTCAGCCAGGGTATCAAATTTATAAAATTTTGCAAACGTGTTTGCCCCTGACCAAGTAGCAGCTCGGCAAAGTTGTAAAGCCGAGACTCCTCGGGCAGCCGCCCAAGATGAGTCCACCTTCCTTGTGGAATGGGCTTTTACAGATTTAGGCTGCGGTAGTCCCACCGCAGAATGCGCCAGCTAAATAGTGCTACAAATCCAGCGCGCGATAGTTTGCTTAGAAGCAGGTGCACCCAGCTTGTTGGGTGCATATAGAATAAATAGCGAGTCGGTTTTCCTGACTCCAGCCGTCCTGGAAATATACATTTTCAGGGCCCTGACTATGTCCAGTAACTTGGAATCCTCCAAATCCCTAGTAGCCGCAGGCACCACAATAGGTTGGTTCAAGTGAAAAGCTGATACCACCTTCGGGAGAAACTGAGGACGAGTCCTCAACTCTGCCCTATCCATATGGAAAATCAGATAAGGGCTTTTACAGGACAAAGCCGCCAATTCTGACACGCGCCTGGCCGAAGCCAGAGCAAACAGCATAACCACTTTCCACGTGAGATATTTCAAATCCACAGTCTTAAGTGGCTCAAACCAATGTGATTTCAGGAACACCAAAACCACATTGAGATCCAAAGGTGCCACTGGGGGCACAAAAGGGGGCTGAATATGCAGAACTCCTTTGACAAATGTCTGAACTTCAGGCAGTGAAGCCAGGTCTTTCTGGAAGAAAATCGACAGGGCCAAAATCTGGACCTTAATGGACCCCAATTTGAAGCCCAACTTCACTCCTGCTTGCAGGAAATGTAGGAATCGACCCAGTTGAAATTCCTTCGTTGGGGCCTTCTTGGCCTCACACCAAGCAACATATTTTCGCCAAATGCGGTGATAATGTTTTGCGGTGACATCCTTCCTGGCTTTGATCAGGGTAGGGATGACTTCTTCCGGAATGCCCTTTTCCTTTAGGATCCCGCGTTCAACCGCCATGCCGTCAAACGCAGCCGCGGTAAGTCTTGGAACAGACAGGGTCCCTACTGCAGCAGGTCTTGTCTGAGCGGCAGAGGCCAAGGGTCCTCTGCAAGCATATCTTGAAGTTCCGGGTACCAAGCTCTTCTTGGCCAATCCGGAAACCACGAGAATAGTTTTCACTCCTCGCCTTATTATTCTCAGTACCTTGGGAATGAGAGGCAGAGGAGGAAACACATAAACCGACTGGTACACCCACGGTGTTACTAGAGCGTCCACAGCGATCGCCTGAGGGTCTCTTGACCTGGTGCAATATCTTTATAGCTTTTTGTTGAGGCGGGACGCCATCAAGTCCACCTGTGGTCTTTCCCAACGGTTTACCAGCATGTGGAAGACTTCTGGATGAAGTCCCCCTTCACCCGGGTGGAGGTCGTGCCTGCTGAGGAAGTCTGCTTCCCAGTTATCCACACCCGGAATGAACACTGCTGTCAGTGCTAACACATTGTCAGATTGTGTTTGGTCTGTGTCCCCGGAGGGGGCGCTAGTGGGTCAGTGGAGGTGGAAGGAAGGAAACGAGGAGGTTGAATAACGTTCCTGCGCATGAGCGCAATGGTATTTTTATTAAGCAGATGTTATAACAGTTATTGCAGCAGAAATAATAATAACAGGTGGAAAAAGTCAATCACTCAGTAATGAATCTGAAAGTCTATGGCAAATGAATGATAAATGAATTGAGAAATAATATCCAGGAATATAAATCAGAGGAACAAATGTCTTATGGAATGGTTCTGGCTTGGAAACCAGTGCAGGGTTAAAACAGGAAACTTAGGCAGTAGATGATATGGCAAACCTGAGCATAAGCAGGAGTCCGACTCACAGTGCAGGTGATGGGGCACTGGCAGCAGCAAGCTGTGTCACAGGTGGAGGAATGAACACACCTGGAGTCAGTCTTCAACTGCAGGCTGAAGCACACGAGATGGTGATGAGTGTGAGGCCTTATGCAGGTTGCAGGTATTGCTGAGCCTTGAAGTTCCACGGAAGAGTGCAGAGTAACCAGGAGTACAACGTTCTTAGCAGAGAACCAGGAACTCAGGAGAGACAGGAAACCGATCCTTTCATGTAGGTCGCAGATAGACACAAAGTCCAGGATGCCTGTGAACCGAACCGGTAGCCTCCTATATACCCCATGGTGCGCAGGGATTGGATGAGTGCAGGAAAGGTGGGTGCGGCCACGCACCGGATTGGCCGCAGCATACTGGCTATTGCAGACTGTCATGGCGGCGCCCACGCCGCGGCCCAGCGGGGACGCGGCGCGCTACACGCCCGCTGTCTCAGCAGTGCTCCCAGGATCCTGATGATGTCCCATGGCAGGAGCATAGGCGACAGGTGACCGCAGGGAGCCAGGACGGAGTCCGCAGCGGCGGACGGATGTCAGCCTGGTAAGTCGATTCCTGACAGTACCCCCTCCTTTAGGGGTGGACACCGAACACCCACGTGGCTTGGAGGGATAAGTGCTGTGGAAAACACGGACCAACCTAGGAGCATGGACATCAGATGAATTCACCCAGCTTCTCTCCTCTGGGCCATAGCCGCACCAATCGACCAGGTACTGGAGACGTCCATACCGGCAACGGGAGTCCAGAATCTTGTTGATCTCAAATTCCACGCCCCGCTGAGTTCGAATCTTGGGACCTGCTGGAAGAGTATTCTGAAAGCGGTTTAGGACTAAAGGTCTGAGGAGAGAAATGTGAAAGGCGTTAGGTATACGAAGTGAAGATGGTAATTTCAACTTGTAAGCCACTGGGTTGATGACACTCTCGATAGGGTAAGGACCAATGAAGCGTGGTGCAAACTTCATGGATGGGACCCTGAGACGAAGGTTGCGGGTTGATAACCAAACCTTGTCCCCAGGTTTCAAATGGGGAACCGCACGTCTCTTGCGGTCGGCAAAGACCTTGTATCGACTGGAGGCTTTTTTGAGGGAAACATGAATTCTTTTCCAAATGGACGAAAACTGGGTCAGAGCAGTAGTGGCAGCAGGAACATCCATATGAGGGAGTTCTTGAAATTCAGGTACTCGGGGATGTTGCCCATATACTGCGAAGAACGGTGTCGTCTCGGTAGCAGTATGGTATCGAAAGTTATGGGCAAACTCAGCCCAAGGAAGCAGATTGAACCAATCATCCTGGGAAGATGACACATATAACCTTAAAAAAGTCTCAAGTTCTTGATTGACTCTCTCTGTCTGCCCATTCGTCTGAGGATGGTATGAAGACGAGAATTTTAATTTAACCTGCATGGCAGAACAGAGGGCCCTCCAAAACCTCGCTACAAACTGTACCCCCCGATCAGATATTATTTCAGAGGGTAAACCATGTAAGCGGAAAATCTCTTGTAAGAAGATTTGGGCAAGTTTCGGGGCAGAAGGGAGACCCTGGAGAGGAACGAAATGAGCCATCTTGGTGAATCTGTCTACTACAACCCAAATGGTATTATGTCCCTGAGAAGGAGGAAGGTCAGTGATAAAATCCATGGATAGGTGAGACCAGGGACGACTAGGGACAGACAAGGGTTGTAACTGACCTGCTGGAGATTGACGAGGAGTCTTGTGCTGCACACATTTAGGACAGGATGCCACGAAATCCTGGATGTCCATTTTCATCTTTGGCCACCAATAAGACGCAGAAAGGAACTTGAACGTCTTCAGGACACCAGGATGACCAGTGAACTTGGATTGATGGGCCCAAGATAGTAACTTGGGACGGAGTTCTGGAGAAACAAAAGTCTTACCCGGAGGAGGAGCTGGGGAGACTTGAGAGGCAGCGAAAACCACGGGACTCAGGATGGAATGTGGCACAGAGTCAGATGTTCCTTCTTCAGATTCCATGGATCGGGATAATGCGTCGGCTTTCACATTCTGTGAACCTGGGCGGAAATGAAGCTTAAAATTAAAACGTGAGAAAAACATAGCCCACCTGGACTGGCGAGGATTAAGGCACTGGGCTGCTTTTAAATAAAGCAGGTTCTTATGATCCGTGAAGATGTTAAACGGATGTTTGGCCCCTTCTAGGAGATATCTCCATTCCTCGAGAGCCAGCTTGATTGCCAGTAACTCTTGATCTCCCACGGAGTAGTTAGCTTCAGCAGGAAGAAACTTGCGAGAATAGAATCCACACGGGTGGACTTTCCCATCAGATCCCTTCTGGGAGAGAACAGCTCCAACCCCAACTGTAGAGGCATCTACCTCCAACTCGAATGGTCTGTCGACATCTGGCTGTGACAGCACTGGAGCAGACATAAAGGCTAGCTTGATTTTCCGGAAGGCTGCCAAGGCTTCTTCTGACCAGTTGGAATGATCTGCCCCTTTCCGAGTCAGGTTGGTAATAGGAGCGATGAGAGTGGAGAATCCTCGAATAAATTTTCTATAGTAGTTGGCGAAACCCAGGAACCGCTGGATAGATTTGAGGGAATTTGGAATGGACCAGTTGGCAATGGCTTCCAATTTCGTCGGGTCCATCTGAAGATCCGATCCGGAAATTATATAACCCAGGAAGGGTATAGAGGGAACTTCAAAGGTGCATTTAGATAGTTTCCCGTAGAGACGGTTCTCACGAAGACGTCGGAGAACTTCACAGACTTGTAGGCGATGAGATGGAAGGTCTTGAGAAAAGATAAGAATATCATCTAAGTAGACAACGAGGTACTTATACAGAACATCTCGAAAAATTTCATTCACAAAGTGTTGGAATACCGCTGGAGCATTACTCAACCCAAATGGCATTACCAGGTATTCATAATGGCCATCTCGAGTGTTGAAAGCTGTTTTCCACTCGTCGCCACTCCGGATTCTGATGAGATTATAGGCACCGCGGAGATCTAACTTGGTGAAGATGCGGGCCCCCTTAACTCTATCAAAAAGTTCGGTAATGAGTGGTAAAGGATAACTGTTCTTGATGGTAATGTCATTGAGACCCCGATAGTCAATGCATGGACGCAGTCCTCCATCCTTCTTTTTGACAAAGAAGAAACCTGCACCAGCGGGTGATGATGACGGACGGATGAATCCTTTCTGAAGATTCTCTCTGATGTAATTACTCATTGCCTCTGTTTCAGGAACAGATAAAGGGTAGGTACGCCCCCTAGGTGGCTTCTTGCCAGGAAGGAGATCGATGGGACAATCCCATTCCCTATGGGGCGGCAGAATATCAGCAGCCTTTTCACAGAAGACGTCTGCGAAGTCTTGATAAGCTGCTGGAAGACTAAGCTGTGACTTTACTTCGGTAGACTTAATGGGACACACTTGGGCTAAGCAGGATTGATGACAGTGTGAACCCCATGAGGTAAGCTGCAACGTTGTCCAGTTGAACTGTGGGTTATGTAGCTGGAGCCAAGGCATGCCCAAGACAATTTCCTGGGTGGCCTGAGGGATGACCAGGAACTTGATCAGTTCTGAATGAAGAAATCCAACTCCCAGAACCACTGGGGTAGTCTGATGTGAAATGTTCCCCTTAGAGATTCTACTACCATCCACAGCAGTAATGTATACAGGACAAGAAAGTTCACAGGTAGACAGACGAAATTTATTTACCGCAGCTTGGGTGATAAAATTTCCTGCAGCACCGCAGTCCACTAATGCTGACGCAGACTGGAGCCCAACGGAAGTTTCTAGCGTCACTGGCAGAATGAGGTCTTGTTGAGAAGGAGCTTGACTGAGAGATCCTAACTTGACTCCTCCCTTACAAGTCAGGATCTGGCGTTTCCCGAACGCATCGTGCAGGAGTTAATTTGATGGCCCGCAGCAGCACAGTATAGGCAAAGCCTCTCACGTATTCTTCTTGCCCGCTCTTCAGGAGATAGGCGGGACCTATTTATCTGCATAGGCTCGTCAGAAGAGGGAGACTGGAACTGTACAGGAGGTATGAACCTAGATCTGCGAGACTCACTCCGAGCGCGTTCATTATTGCATTCGCGAATGCGAGAGTCCAGCTTAATACACAGGGAAATCAAATCAGGCAGTTGAACAGGAATGTCACGGGTTGTTAGTTCGTCCTTGATCCGATCCGAGAGTCCGTGCCAGAAGGCTGCTACCAGAGCTTGGTTGTTCCACTGGATCTCTGCAGCCAACGTCTGGAACTGGATGACATATTGTCCCATGCTTCGGTTACCTTGACGAAGTTGGATCAGGTCTGCCGAAGCTGATGTTGCACGACCAGGCTCGTCAAAGATCCGTCTAAAGGTTGACACGAAGTCTGAGTAGTTGTTGATCAGAGGGTCAGCACGTTCCCACAGAGGAGACACCCAACTCAGAGCAGAACCAGAGAGCAAGGAAATGATGTAGGCAACCTTGGACCTTGGCGTAGGAAAGTTATGTGGCAATAACTCAAACTGTATTTCACACTGATTGAGAAAGCCGCGACATAATTTAGGACTGCCATCATATTTGCTCGGCACGGGCAGGTGCAGACGTGACACTGGAGCTGATGCAGCCGACGTAGAAGAATTTACAGCACTGGCAGGTGCTGGAGTAACTGGAACAGTAGGTGAGAGTACACTAGGCAGGGATTGCTGCAGTGTATCCAATCGGGAGGACATCCCTTGCAGAAAGTGAAGCATCTGCTGCTGCGCAACCTCTTGACCATCCAGACGGGAGACCAGATCTTGCAAGGCCTCTGACCCCACACTCCGTCCACCATCCGAGTCCATCGATCCTGGACTTACTGTCAGATTGTGTTTGGTCTGTGTCCCCGGAGGGGGCGCTAGTGGGTCAGTGGAGGTGGAAGGAAGGAAACGAGGAGGTTGAATAACGTTCCTGCGCATGAGCGCAATGGTATTTTTATTAAGCAGATGTTATAACAGTTATTGCAGCAGAAATAATAATAACAGGTGGAAAAAGTCAATCACTCAGTAATGAATCTGAAAGTCTATGGCAAATGAATGATAAATGAATTGAGAAATAATATCCAGGAATATAAATCAGAGGAACAAATGTCTTATGGAATGGTTCTGGCTTGGAAACCAGTGCAGGGTTAAAACAGGAAACTTAGGCAGTAGATGATATGGCAAACCTGAGCATAAGCAGGAGTCCGACTCACAGTGCAGGTGATGGGGCACTGGCAGCAGCAAGCTGTGTCACAGGTGGAGGAATGAACACACCTGGAGTCAGTCTTCAACTGCAGGCTGAAGCACACGAGATGGTGATGAGTGTGAGGCCTTATGCAGGTTGCAGGTATTGCTGAGCCTTGAAGTTCCACGGAAGAGTGCAGAGTAACCAGGAGTACAACGTTCTTAGCAGAGAACCAGGAACTCAGGAGAGACAGGAAACCGATCCTTTCATGTAGGTCGCAGATAGACACAAAGTCCAGGATGCCTGTGAACCGAACCGGTAGCCTCCTATATACCCCATGGTGCGCAGGGATTGGATGAGTGCAGGAAAGGTGGGTGCGGCCACGCACCGGATTGGCCGCAGCATACTGGCTATTGCAGACTGTCATGGCGGCGCCCACGCCGCGGCCCAGCGGGGACACGGCGCGCTACACGCCCGCTGTCTCAGCAGTGCTCCCAGGATCCTGATGATGTCCCATGGCAGGAGCATAGGCGACAGGTGACCGCAGGGAGCCAGGACGGAGTCCGCAGCGGCGGACGGATGTCAGCCTGGTAAGTCGATTCCTGACAGTACCCCCTCCTTTAGGGGTGGACACCGAACACCCACGTGGCTTGGAGGGATGAGTGCTGTGGAAAACACGGACCAACCTAGGAGCATGGACATCAGATGAATTCACCCAGCTTCTCTCCTCTGGGCCATAGCCGCACCAATCGACCAGGTACTGGAGACGTCCATACCGGCAACGGGAGTCCAGAATCTTGTTGATCTCAAATTCCACGCCCCGCTGAGTTCGAATCTTGGGACCTGCTGGAAGAGTATTCTGAAAGCGGTTTAGGACTAAAGGTCTGAGGAGAGAAATGTGAAAGGCGTTAGGTATACGAAGTGAAGATGGTAATTTCAACTTGTAAGCCACTGGGTTGATGACACTCTCGATAGGGTAAGGACCAATGAAGCGTGGTGCAAACTTCATGGATGGGACCCTGAGACGAAGGTTGCGGGTTGATAACCAAACCTTGTCCCCAGGTTTCAAATGGGGAACCGCACGTCTCTTGCGGTCGGCAAAGACCTTGTATCGACTGGAGGCTTTTTTGAGGGAAACATGAATTCTTTTCCAAATGGACGAAAACTGGGTCAGAGCAGTAGTGGCAGCAGGAACATCCATATGAGGGAGTTCTTGAAATTCAGGTACTCGGGGATGTTGCCCATATACTGCGAAGAACGGTGTCGTCTCGGTAGCAGTATGGTATCGAAAGTTATGGGCAAACTCAGCCCAAGGAAGCAGATTGAACCAATCATCCTGGGAAGATGACACATATAACCTTAAAAAAGTCTCAAGTTCTTGATTGACTCTCTCTGTCTGCCCATTCGTCTGAGGATGGTATGAAGACGAGAATTTTAATTTAACCTGCATGGCAGAACAGAGGGCCCTCCAAAACCTCGCTACAAACTGTACCCCCCGATCAGATATTATTTCAGAGGGTAAACCATGTAAGCGGAAAATCTCTTGTAAGAAGATTTGGGCAAGTTTCGGGGCAGAAGGGAGACCCTGGAGAGGAACGAAATGAGCCATCTTGGTGAATCTGTCTACTACAACCCAAATGGTATTATGTCCCTGAGAAGGAGGAAGGTCAGTGATAAAATCCATGGATAGGTGAGACCAGGGACGACTAGGGACAGACAAGGGTTGTAACTGACCTGCTGGAGATTGACGAGGAGTCTTGTGCTGCACACATTTAGGACAGGATGCCACGAAATCCTGGATGTCCATTTTCATCTTTGGCCACCAATAAGACGCAGAAAGGAACTTGAACGTCTTCAGGACACCAGGATGACCAGTGAACTTGGATTGATGGGCCCAAGATAGTAACTTGGGACGGAGTTCTGGAGAAACAAAAGTCTTACCCGGAGGAGGAGCTGGGGAGACTTGAGAGGCAGCGAAAACCACGGGACTCAGGATGGAATGTGGCACAGAGTCAGATGTTCCTTCTTCAGATTCCATGGATCGGGATAATGCGTCGGCTTTCACATTCTGTGAACCTGGGCGGAAATGAAGCTTAAAATTAAAACGTGAGAAAAACATAGCCCACCTGGACTGGCGAGGATTAAGGCACTGGGCTGCTTTTAAATAAAGCAGGTTCTTATGATCCGTGAAGATGTTAAACGGATGTTTGGCCCCTTCTAGGAGATATCTCCATTCCTCGAGAGCCAGCTTGATTGCCAGTAACTCTTGATCTCCCACGGAGTAGTTAGCTTCAGCAGGAAGAAACTTGCGAGAATAGAATCCACACGGGTGGACTTTCCCATCAGATCCCTTCTGGGAGAGAACAGCTCCAACCCCAACTGTAGAGGCATCTACCTCCAACTCGAATGGTCTGTCGACATCTGGCTGTGACAGCACTGGAGCAGACATAAAGGCTAGCTTGATTTTCCGGAAGGCTGCCAAGGCTTCTTCTGACCAGTTGGAATGATCTGCCCCTTTCCGAGTCAGGTTGGTAATAGGAGCGATGAGAGTGGAGAATCCTCGAATAAATTTTCTATAGTAGTTGGCGAAACCCAGGAACCGCTGGATAGATTTGAGGGAATTTGGAATGGACCAGTTGGCAATGGCTTCCAATTTCGTCGGGTCCATCTGAAGATCCGATCCGGAAATTATATAACCCAGGAAGGGTATAGAGGGAACTTCAAAGGTGCATTTAGATAGTTTCCCGTAGAGACGGTTCTCACGAAGACGTCGGAGAACTTCACAGACTTGTAGGCGATGAGATGGAAGGTCTTGAGAAAAGATAAGAATATCATCTAAGTAGACAACGAGGTACTTATACAGAACATCTCGAAAAATTTCATTCACAAAGTGTTGGAATACCGCTGGAGCATTACTCAACCCAAATGGCATTACCAGGTATTCATAATGGCCATCTCGAGTGTTGAAAGCTGTTTTCCACTCGTCGCCACTCCGGATTCTGATGAGATTATAGGCACCGCGGAGATCTAACTTGGTGAAGATGCGGGCCCCCTTAACTCTATCAAAAAGTTCGGTAATGAGTGGTAAAGGATAACTGTTCTTGATGGTAATGTCATTGAGACCCCGATAGTCAATGCATGGACGCAGTCCTCCATCCTTCTTTTTGACAAAGAAGAAACCTGCACCAGCGGGTGATGATGACGGACGGATGAATCCTTTCTGAAGATTCTCTCTGATGTAATTACTCATTGCCTCTGTTTCAGGAACAGATAAAGGGTAGGTACGCCCCCTAGGTGGCTTCTTGCCAGGAAGGAGATCGATGGGACAATCCCATTCCCTATGGGGCGGCAGAATATCAGCAGCCTTTTCACAGAAGACGTCTGCGAAGTCTTGATAAGCTGCTGGAAGACTAAGCTGTGACTTTACTTCGGTAGACTTAATGGGACACACTTGGGCTAAGCAGGATTGATGACAGTGTGAACCCCATGAGGTAAGCTGCAACGTTGTCCAGTTGAACTGTGGGTTATGTAGCTGGAGCCAAGGCATGCCCAAGACAATTTCCTGGGTGGCCTGAGGGATGACCAGGAACTTGATCAGTTCTGAATGAAGAAATCCAACTCCCAGAACCACTGGGGTAGTCTGATGTGAAATGTTCCCCTTAGAGATTCTACTACCATCCACAGCAGTAATGTATACAGGACAAGAAAGTTCACAGGTAGACAGACGAAATTTATTTACCGCAGCTTGGGTGATAAAATTTCCTGCAGCACCGCAGTCCACTAATGCTGACGCAGACTGGAGCCCAACGGAAGTTTCTAGCGTCACTGGCAGAATGAGGTCTTGTTGAGAAGGAGCTTGACTGAGAGATCCTAACTTGACTCCTCCCTTACAAGTCAGGATCTGGCGTTTCCCGAACGCATCGTGCAGGAGTTAATTTGATGGCCCGCAGCAGCACAGTATAGGCAAAGCCTCTCACGTATTCTTCTTGCCCGCTCTTCAGGAGATAGGCGGGACCTATTTATCTGCATAGGCTCGTCAGAAGAGGGAGACTGGAACTGTACAGGAGGTATGAACCTAGATCTGCGAGACTCACTCCGAGCGCGTTCATTATTGCGTTCGCGAATGCGAGAGTCCAGCTTAATACACAGGGAAATCAAATCAGGCAGTTGAACAGGAATGTCACGGGTTGTTAGTTCGTCCTTGATCCGATCCGAGAGTCCGTGCCAGAAGGCTGCTACCAGAGCTTGGTTGTTCCACTGGATCTCTGCAGCCAACGTCTGGAACTGGATGACATATTGTCCCATGCTTCGGTTACCTTGACGAAGTTGGATCAGGTCTGCCGAAGCTGATGTTGCACGACCAGGCTCGTCAAAGATCCGTCTAAAGGTTGACACGAAGTCTGAGTAGTTGTTGATCAGAGGGTCAGCACGTTCCCACAGAGGAGACACCCAACTCAGAGCAGAACCAGAGAGCAAGGAAATGATGTAGGCAACCTTGGACCTTGGCGTAGGAAAGTTATGTGGCAATAACTCAAACTGTATTTCACACTGATTGAGAAAGCCGCGACATAATTTAGGACTGCCATCATATTTGCTCGGCACGGGCAGGTGCAGACGTGACACTGGAGCTGATGCAGCCGACGTAGAAGAATTTACAGCACTGGCAGGTGCTGGAGTAACTGGAACAGTAGGTGAGAGTACACTAGGCAGGGATTGCTGCAGTGTATCCAATCGGGAGGACATCCCTTGCAGAAAGTGAAGCATCTGCTGCTGCGCAACCTCTTGACCATCCAGACGGGAGACCAGATCTTGCAAGGCCTCTGACCCCACACTCCGTCCACCATCCGAGTCCATCGATCCTGGACTTACTGTCAGATTGTGTTTGGTCTGTGTCCCCGGAGGGGGCGCTAGTGGGTCAGTGGAGGTGGAAGGAAGGAAACGAGGAGGTTGAATAACGTTCCTGCGCATGAGCGCAATGGTATTTTTATTAAGCAGATGTTATAACAGTTATTGCAGCAGAAATAATAATAACAGGTGGAAAAAGTCAATTACTCAGTAATGAATCTGAAAGTCTATGGCAAATGAATGATAAATGAATTGAGAAATAATATCCAGGAATATAAATCAGAGGAACAAATGTCTTATGGAATGGTTCTGGCTTGGAAACCAGTGCAGGGTTAAAACAGGAAACTTAGGCAGTAGATGATATGGCAAACCTGAGCATAAGCAGGAGTCCGACTCACAGTGCAGGTGATGGGGCACTGGCAGCAGCAAGCTGTGTCACAGGTGGAGGAATGAACACACCTGGAGTCAGTCTTCAACTGCAGGCTGAAGCACACGAGATGGTGATGAGTGTGAGGCCTTATGCAGGTTGCAGGTATTGCTGAGCCTTGAAGTTCCACGGAAGAGTGCAGAGTAACCAGGAGTACAACGTTCTTAGCAGAGAACCAGGAACTCAGGAGAGACAGGAAACCGATCCTTTCATGTAGGTCGCAGATAGACACAAAGTCCAGGATGCCTGTGAACCGAACCGGTAGCCTCCTATATACCCCATGGTGCGCAGGGATTGGATGAGTGCAGGAAAGGTGGGTGCGGCCACGCACCGGATTGGCCGCAGCATACTGGCTATTGCAGACTGTCATGGCGGCGCCCACGCCGCGGCCCAGCGGGGACGCGGCGCGCTACACGCCCGCTGTCTCAGCAGTGCTCCCAGGATCCTGATGATGTCCCATGGCAGGAGCATAGGCGACAGGTGACCGCAGGGAGCCAGGACGGAGTCCGCAGCGGCGGACGGATGTCAGCCTGGTAAGTCGATTCCTGACACACATGATTCTCTGCCCAACGGAGAATCTTTGTGGCTTCTGCCATTGCCCTCCTGCTTCTTGTGCCGCCCTGTCTGTTTACATGGGCGACCGCCGTGATGTTGTCTGATTGGATCAGTACCGGCTGGTTCTGAAGCAGGGGCCTTGCTTGGCTTAGGGCATTGTAAATGGCCCTTAGCTCCAGAATATTTATGTGAAGCGAAATCTCCTGATTTGACCACAGCCCTTGGAAATTTCTTCCCTGTGTTACTGCCCCCCAGCCCCGAAGGCTGGCATCCGTGGTCACCAGGACCCAGTCCTGTATTCTGAATCTGCGGCCCTCTAGTAGATGAGCCGTCTGCAGCCACCACAGCAGCGACACCCTGGTTCTTGCCGACAGGGTTATCCGCTGTTGCATCTGGAGATGGGACCCGGACCACTTGTCCAACAGGTCCCACTGGAAAGTCCTTGCGTGGAACCTTCCGAATGGAATTGCTTCGTAGGAAGCTACCATTTTTCCCAGGACTCGAGTGCATTGATGTACCGACACCTGTCCCGGTTTTAGGAGGTTTCTGACTAGAGATGACAACTCCTCGGCTTTTTCCACTGGAAGAAATACTTTTTTCTGGTCTGTGTCCAGAATCATTCCCAGGAACAGAAGACGTGTCGTCGGGACCAGCTGTGATTTTGGAATATTGAGAATCCAGCCGTGCTGTTGCAGCACTTCCTGAGAAAGTGCTGCCCCCACTACCAACTGTTCCTTGGACCTCGCCTTTATCAGGAGATCGTCCAAGTACGGGATAATTAAAACTCCCTTCTTGCAAAGGAGTATCATCATTTCGGCCATTACCTTGGTAAAGACCCTCGGTGCCGTTGATAACCCAAACGGCAGCGTCTGGAACTGATAGTGACAGTCCTGTACCACAAATCTGAGGTACTCCTGGTGAGGAGGGTAAATGGGGACATGTAGGTACGCATCCTTGATGTCCAGGGAGACCATGTAATCCCCCTCGTCCAGGCTCGGGATAATCGCCCTGAGCGATTCCATCTTGAACTTGAACCTTTTGATATAAGTGTTCAAGGATTTTAAATTTAAGATGGGTCTCACCGAAGCGTCCGGTTTCGGTACCACAAACATTGTGGAATAGTAACCTTGCTGAAGGAGGAGTACCTTGACAATCACTTGCTGTGAATGCAGTTTTTGAATAGCCACCAACACCGCCTCCCTGGCAGAGGGAGTTGCCGGTAAGGCAGATTTTAGGAAACGGCAGGGGGGAGACGTCTCGAATTCCAGCCTGTATCCCTGAGATACTACTTGAAGGACCCAGGGATCCACCTGTGAGAGAGCCCACTGTGCGCTGAAATTCCTGAGACGGGCCCCCACCGTACCCGGGTCCGCCTGTGAAGCCCCAGCGTCATGCTGTGGACTTACCGGACGCGGGGGAGGACTTCTGCTCTTGGGAACTGGCTGTGTGCTGCAGCTTTTTCCCTCTACCTTTGCCTCTCGGCAGAAAGAATGAGCCTCTAGCCCTCTTGCTTTTCTGGGGCCGAAAGGACTGTACCTGATAATACGGTGCTTTCTTTTGCTGTGGGGTAGCCTGTGGCAAAAAAGTCGATTTCCCAGCAGTAGCTGTGGACACAAGGTCCGAAAGACCCTCCCCAAACAGTTATACCCCCTTATAGGGCAAAACTTCCATGTGCCGTTTCGAGTCGGCATCGCCTGACCATTGCCGAGTCCATAACCCCCTTCTGGCGGCAATGGACATAGCGCTTATTTTTGATGCCAGCCGGCAAATATCCCTCTGTGCATCATGCATGTTTAAGACAGCGTCTTTTATATGCTCTATTGTCAGCAAAATATTGTACCTATATTTATAGTATCAATATTATCCAACAGGGAATCTGACCACGCAGCAGCAGCACTGCACATCCAAGCTGATGCAATCGCTGGTCGTAATATAATGCCTGTGTGTGTGTATATAGCTTTAAGGGTAGTTTCCTGCTTTCTATCAGCAGGTTCCTTAAGGGCGGCCGTATCCGGAGACGGTAGTGCCACCTTTTTTGATAAGCGTGTCAGCGCTTTATCTACCCTAGGGGGTATTTCCCGACGTGACCTATCCTCTGGCGGGAAAGGGTACGCTGCCAATAACCGTTTAGAAATTATTAATTTCTTATCGGGGGAAGTCCACGCTTCCTCACACACCTCATTTAATTCCTCAGATGCAGGAAAAACTACAGGTAGTTTTTTCTCACCAAACATAATACCCTTTTTTTTTGTGGTACCTGGGGTATTATCAGAAATGTGTAATACATTTTTCATTGCCTCAATCATGTAAAGGGTGGACCTATTGGAGGGTACACTAGTCTCATCGTCGTCGACACTGGAGTCAGTATCCATGTCGACATCTGTGTCTGTCACCTGAGGTAGCGGGCGTTTTAAAGCCCCTGATGACATTTGAGACGCTGGAAAAGGCACAAGCTGAGTAGCCGGCTGTCCTATGTCGTCAAACCTTTTGTGTAAGGAGTTGACACTGTCACGTAATTCCTTCCATAAGTCCATCCACACAGGTGTCGACCCCGCAGGGGGTGACATCACATTCACAGGCATTTGCTCCGCCTCCACATCATTTTCCTCTTCATACATGTCGACACAGCCATACCGACACACAGCAGACACGCAGGGAATGCTCTGACAGAGGACAGGACCCCACAAAGCCCTTTGGGGAGACAGAGGGAGAGTATGCTAGCACACACCAGAGCGCTATATACCACAGGGATATCACCTATAAAGAGTGTTTTCCCCTTATAGCTGCATATATATATAATACTGCGCCTAAATTTGTGCCCCCCCCCCCCCCCCCTCTGTTTTTTACCCTTTCTGTAGTGCAGGACTGCAGGGGAGAGCCAGGGAGCAATCCTTCCAGCGGAGCTGTGAGGGAAAATGGTGCCAGTGTGCTGAGGGAGATGGCTCCGCCCCTTTTTTGGCGGGCTTTCTCCCGCTATTTTAATATATCTGGCAGGGGTTAATATACACCTATATAGCCTCTGGGGTTATATATGGTGTAAGTTTGCCAGCCAAGGTGTTAATATTGCTGCTCAGGGCGCCACCCCCAGCGCCCTGCACCCTCAGTGACCGCAGTGTGTGGTGTGCATGAGGAGCAATGGTGCACAGCTGCAGTGCTGTGCGCTACCTTGGAGAAGACAGAAGTCTTCAGCCGCCGATTTTCCGGACCTTCTTGCTTCTGGCTCTGTAAGGGGGACGGCGGCGCAGCTCCGAGAACGAACGACGAGGTCGGGTCCTGTGTGCGATCCCGCTGGAGCTAATGGTGTCCAGTAGCCTAAGAAGCCCAAGCTAGCTGCAAGCAGGTAGGTTCGCTTCTTCTCCCCTTAGTCCCTCGGTGCAGTGAGCTTGTTGCCAGCAGATCTCACTGTAAAATAAAAACCTATATATACTTTCTTTCTAGGAGCTCAGGAGAGCCCCTAGTGTGCATCCAGCTCGGCCGAGCACAGATTCTAACTGCGGTCTGGAGGAAGGGAATAGAGGGAGGAGCCAGTGCACACCAGGTAGTCCTAAATCTTTCTTTAGATGTGCCCAGTCTCGTCTATTCCCCATGGACGTTAGAGAAATAGGGGTGACTGTGGTGGAAAAAGATTTGGGGGTGCTCATGGATAATAGGCTTACAGTACACAATGTCAAAATGCTGCAAAAAAGGCAAGTAAAGTGCTCGCATGCATAAAACGGGGCATTGAGACCAAGGACAAGGATGTAATCCTGCCACTGTACAAATCATTGGTACGTCTGTATCTGGCATATTGTGTTCAGTTCTGGGCACCATATTATAAAACAGATATAGGAGAACTAGAAAGGGTTCAAAGGCGGGCTACTAAACTGATTAAATGGTTAGAGACACTGGAGTACGAGGAAAGGCTTCCGTATACAGCGTATGGAAGGTTTCTTCACGGTAAGGGCAATAAAAATTTGGAACTTCCTGCCGGAGAAGATAGTAATGGCAGACTCTGTAAATGCATTTGAAAACCGATTAGACAAATTTCTAACTGGAAAGAGTATCCAGGGTTATAGCATTTAACACAGTGACATTAATCTGGGAGTGGTAAGAGTCATTGTTGTCAATTGGTACTAAGCATTACATCAGCATGTACATTATAATATGATCAGCTGATCACAGAATACAGGTTGAACCCGATGGGCATTTTGCCTCTTTTCAACCTCACTAATTATGTAACTATGTGACTATTACCTTATATAGGAGTTTAGCCATATTCAGACGCATAGCAAAAGAAACAACAGTAATAATTATTAGACTCGTATGCATTAGGCACATATCCAACTATTCATACTCAAAAGGTAGTTAGATACTTAGTGCTGTATTACCCAGCTCAGGAGAGTGGGATACGACAAGACTCACCTCACTTCCAGGACCGATCAATACGTTAGCGAATGCTGAGTGGATCCAGACATAATAGTGTACACACTCGCCCCGTGAACCTACAGTGAACACAGACGCCCAAGTGAACAAAGCCGCACCAGTCACACAGCTGCCTATGCTGCGACTGGGTCCTTTTAGATACACAGTGTCTCAGATGGAAGCCGAAAATGGTTCATGGGAGGGGTGAGCAGGGGAGCGTCTGACTCCCCACAGCTGACATCAATCCCAGGGATGGTGGCCTCATACTACCTCTGGAGCCTATGATCCTGAAGGCCTAGCACGGTGCACCCTAGGTGGCAGCAGCATCAGTGACTGGTAGTCTCCTCCAAAACAGTGCGGCTGTGTCCGTGTTCCCCCTCTAAGCAGAACCGATGCCTTACCTTCTCCCCATGCTCCGGTCACAGCCAAGTAACTTCTGCTGGACTTGCTAGTATATCCGATGCAGACTCCCGCCAAAACAGCACTGTACATGTGGGTAAGCGTTGTCATGACTCGGCGGGGCATTGTTGGAGCTACTCTCTCTAAGGTAGGTGTAAGACGCTTTTTAGAAAGATCACTCAAGAAAAAGACTATAAAAAAAAAATAAGAAAGCTTATAGCTGCTAAAAACTAGAAGCCCTCTTGACCATGGACTGGCTCCTGCCACACCAAACAAAAACTGATTTGCCTGAGCCAGGAGGTGGACGGGCCCACTGCATGCTGGGAGGCCAAAAGCTTTGACCATTTGGTGCAAATCCACTGTCGCATCATCATATCCCAATGTTATCCTGTGGATAACCTGTGGACCCTGCAGGAGAAAAAACTGTTACAGCAGCTGGGAGAGTTACATGAAATGAGGAGCTGGTGCAGCTGGTTAATGAGCTCGAGGATATCACAGGAACTATACAGCAGCTGCAGCTTAGATGTGGAAAGCTGTGGAGGTGGCTCTCTAGGAGAAGGTAGATCTGATGGTGGGTGAACAAGTGCCAGATGTGGAAGCTTCTAGGTACACATTGGGGATCTGGTGGTGGCTGTGGTCTCTCAGGGTCTGGTCTAGGATTGGCCATCAACTATTCATGATCAGGAATCATTGATGGTTCATATCTGATAACTAGTTTTACCATCAAAGGCAGAGAGCCAGGTAGTTATCCGCCATCGATAGTAGCTGTGAAGATACTGGGTTCCAAATCACTCAAGCACAGTGGTAGATGAAAAACCAACAGTGGTTTATTGAACAGAATGGGCTATAAACCGCTCAGCACACCTCTGTAATCCAATTCCACATGACAATTCCCACCACAAACTCCTGCTCTCTGGTTAGCTCTACTTATACCCCCAGAAGCTTCATATTACATGGAGTGTGTGTGACTTCTTTGTCTAAGGATCTTACAGCATTGGAATACAATACATATTCTAATCAAGGTGATTACATCAGCCAGAGAGCAACCATGTCTGGTCAGCTCACTGTTGGACAATAGGGAGTAAATAAGAAGGGACAATGGTACCTTATATGACGTATCCTTGAGTGTCCACTGTGGTGGTAGTAAACAATAGAAAACCAGGTCTAACATGAATACATTATCTAAAGTTGTAACAGATAACGTAACACAATTGCATATATTAATATTAAGGTTGATTTAAACACAATATTGGGTGAGCAGTAATGGACATGTTATGGAGAATGAGGAAACAGATGAATGTATAGGGATATGGGGATAAAAAGTACATATCTGACATAAGAAATGAGGCATAGCTATATTGTCACAGACCTCTCATTTCCTCACAGTAGCCATGGGCCAGATGTTATTTCCCATCATTTACAGACTTCTGCGGATGCACCGAGATGCTAGGCTGTCAGCCAGTAGCCCTGCTCCGCTCCGGCTCTTACAAATACTGTGCTGTTCCAGCTGGGAATGGGATGCCCCATCCACCTCACTGATGTGACAGGCTCAGCTGTCAGTCATGCAGCCCCACTGCGCCCACTCTCTCCGTACTCATACATACATGCCTTTCTGGGAGTGTCTCGTCCTGGTTGTCAGTGAGACAGAGTCTCTGGCACAGCTGTGTAATCATGATGTGAGTGTGTGTGCTGAGTAGTGAGTACTGCTAGCAGCAAGTCTCACAGCTTAACTGCAGTGTAGCAGTGTGGTGGTGGTGGGGAGAAGGGGGTTGCTACACCAATGAGTCAAGGAATGGAGTAGTTGGATGGGACTCACACAGCAGGTGGTGAAAAGCTTAAAAATGAGGAGTGGTTGGAAGGGGAAGGAACTGATAGGTTCAGAAGGGATTAGTGAGGGTAAGGACTCTCAAGGGAAATTGGAGTGGGATCCCACAGGTACCAAACTGGGTAAAGAGCAGCTTTTAGGAAGGAAATAGGTGAGCCAGACCCTGTGGTTGTCCCTTCTTTACCTCATGCGGGGTGGATCTTTGGACTCTCCACTTCCTGGGGAGTCTGGGTTCTTCTTGGCCACTGCAAAAGAAAAGAATTACCAGCGCTGGCTGATTATGTATGATTAATAGGTACTATACATCCGAAAGGCTTAGTGAATTAAAAACGACATTTATTCCACATGTAAAAACACATTAAAAAAAATTAAAAAAATTGGGAAATAAATTATTAAAAGTTAGAATATGCCACAATATGCCTGAGTTGATGATTTAGATGTCCACATCAACGGCTAATGACACTCAGAGGACCAATGTCACTGGAAATGTCCATCACTAGCAGTTCATGTGGACATCTAAATCATCAACACAGGCATATTGTGGCATGTTCTAATTTTTAATAATTTATTTCTCAATGTTATTTTTTTTTTTTTTGTGTGTGTTTTTACATGTGGAATAACTGTGGTTTTTAATTCACTAAGCCTTTCGGATGTATAGTACCTATTAATCATACATGATCAGCCAGCGCTGGTAATTCTTTTCTTTTGCTGTATATTTATCCACCAGGGGATTTACCACCCCTCTTACCAGCTGCTATTGACAGCGCTGCCCCTCTCTCTCCTTGGCAACTACCTGGTGGTTCTGTGGTCATCTCAGGCCATGAACCTCCCAGATAAACATGACATGGTCATGGAGATGGGCCTGGGCTCTGTGAAGTAGGTGGAACAAGCAAAGTTGTGTCCCTTCTGAAAGGGCAATGGTGGACATTGTGAATGGTGAAGGGAAGGTTTTTGTCGACAAAGAGGGTTATGCCATATATAGCAGAAGCATGGGTCCTCAGCCTATATGATGTGCCACCATTAATGTGGACACTGTCTTGTCCGACCAAGCTTGATTTATGGGCTTTGTCATTTTTTTAAGCAGGATAAAGGCTGAGTTTTTTTATTTCTGCAGTAGACTAGAATAAGCCCAGATAGTCCACTTCCATTATACCACCTGAATGTGACGGTCAGTGACCACCGTGCCATCACTTACCTGTATGCTTACACAAAACAGAATGATGGAACAGTTACAAGGTTTCTTTACATCTTCTGGGGTCCACTCCGAGATTAGACATTATGGCGTAATTGGAAAAAGATAATTTCTGTGCACCACACCCAGCGCAACAAGCAGACAATGGAGGGCGGCCCTAGGGTCAATTACACCAATGTAAATGCCTCTCCCCAGACACCAAAGTTACAAATAAAAAGGATGGATAGGAATAAGATACCACCAGGCGCCACAAATTTGATAAACAGAATAAGATGGGTATACAATACGTCCCTTATGTAGCTGGATTCAATTTCAGATGACCAGACTTGTCTCCTCATTTATTAATATATTCACATGTGAAATATAAAACAGAAAATACCATCATGTGCAGACAGTATAAAATTTAATAAACATCATGCAAGATGTAAACATGTAATAAGAATAAAAGACGGATGACAGCTACAGTGGAAACACGAAATAATTACCAGATGGTCTGAGAATAACCTCTGCACATCTCACCAGCCAGTCGATCCTGCTTAATAAGGACCAGATTCCTGTTCCCGGCTTCCTGATCCGGGTGGTCGTTGGTGATTTAAGAGCTTGTCTGAGAACTTCTATTGGGTTCTCAGACCATCTGGTAATTATTTCGTGTTTCCACTGTAGCTGTCATCCGTTTTTTATTCTTATTACATGTTTACATCTTGCATGATGTTTATTAAATTTTATACTGTCTGCACATGATGGTATTTTCTGTTTTATATTTCACATGTGAATATATTAATAAATGAGGAGACAAGTCTGGTCATCTGAAATTGAATCCAGCTACATAAGGGACGTATTGTATACCCATCTTATTCTATTTATTAAATTTGTGGCACCCGGTGGTATCTTATTCCTATCCATCCTTTTTATTATGGTGTAATTACTCAGACGGGAATATAAAACAGAATAAAAAATAAAAGCTTTAATGTAATAATTAGATGCAAACAAAAGCTTTTATTATGAAATACAGGGGAGTATCCGCACCATATAGATGTAACATACAACAAACCACCGCAGATGGAACCCGGGTGACTCTAATGCACATGGTAATGTACAGGGTATATATGGACAGGATCTTGTATCAGAAAACACTCGGCACTCCTGATCAAGATGAGTGTCTGCAACAAGTTAGGCAAACTAGAAGTGAAAACACGTTCCTATGGCCGCCATATTGTCGTGCAGCAATACAGATTGTGCAAACTGGTATTAGACATTCACATTTACACAAAGCACAAGATACAAAATAAACAGCAGAAAAAAGACCTAAGCATTTGGGATGTATTATTTAGGAAGTAAATATACAGACGGGTCCTCCGTTATCTTGGCTGGCTGAGGCATTAGTCGCGATCAGGCATACGCAGCGTACCTGGGCGCAAGGAGGCGCACCTAGTCGTAGGAAGGCACACAGAGCGTTTGGCGTTACCTTTGAGTGTAATACCTAAGATCATCCACCAGATGTCGCTTTTATAAATCACCAATGCCCAAGCGTGTGGTCTCCATTAGAATACAATACTAAACTACAGCGTAAGAACTACTTTACTGGTGCATCTCATTACTCTACATTATGCTACAGTATGTCAAAGTCTATGACAGTATATACAGTACAGGTGCAAATAGTACAGCATATACAGATGCAAATTAACGTGTTACAGATACAGTATGGTCTATTGATGTTAGGGATATGCGAGTGTCCAAATTCCGTAGTATTAAGTATAATGGGGAGAGATAAAAGCTCCTCCCTAAGTTTCTGGATGCCAAATCCCTGTGTGTATAGTTTATACAGATGCAAATGAATGTGTTAAAACACTTGTGTATGCAGACACAACTAATGTGTGAAAGGAATAATGTAGCTCATTGACTTTACAGTATGTACAGTGCACAAAATGAGCGTCCGAGTCCCCTAACGGCATAAACAAACACCAATGGGGAGGAATCGCTCTTGGCAGTACTTTTACACATGAACTTGAGAATCTTCCATGCAGTGCTGTGGGCTAGCGATGAAGACTCCGGTCTGCCACGCTGAGTACCGGGTTCGATTCCCAAAGTGTCAATTTTTTTTGTGTTCCAGTGACATTCACTTTATTATTTTTTCTGTGTAATCCATTGTAAAACATTCAACAGAAGGGTACACACAGGTTTCACACAAATCGGGGTAAATCTGCAGGAGTGACTCATTCACTATCTAAAATACACAGCGGTAATGAGCACGTATAGGCATACCAGTAAATATAAATTAGTGTATTCTGACGCAACTAACTGTTCGAGCAACACAGTACTGTAGATCGTCGGCGTTAGAGAATCTGTGTTGTACATTATAAGCTGTTCCTGCTAATTAGTACTCTAATAGAAAAAACTGTACAGAGATACTAAGGACAGTGATTTGGCATCCAGGAACTTAGGGAGGAGCTTTTATTTCTCTCCATTATACATAGAAAGATTAAACTTGCCACTCTACGTTACAAGCTGTTCGTGCTATTTAGTACACTACTAGTGTACTAAATAGCACGAAACCCATCACAACAGTTGCCCAGATCAAGAACACTCTCCAGGAGATAGGTGTATATGTGTCAAAGTAAACAATCAAGAGAAGACTTCACAAGAGTGAATATAGAGGGTTCACCACAAGATGTAAACCATTGGTGAGCAATAAAACAGGAAGACCAGATTAGAGTTTGCAAACAACATCTAAAAAAGCCTTTACAGTTCTGGAACAACATCCTGTGGACAGATGAGACAAATATCAACTTGTACCAGAGTGATGGGAAGAAAAGAGTATGGAGAAGGAAAGGAACTGCTCATGATCCAAAACCTACCAGCTCATCAGTGAAGCATGGTGGTGGTAGTGTCATGGCCTGGGCATGTATGGATGCCAATGGAACTGGTTCCCTTGTATTTATTGATAATGTGACTGCTGATAAAAGCAGCAGGATGAATGCTGAAGTGTTTTGGGCAATTTTATCTGCTCATATTCAGTCAAATGCTTCGGAACTCAGTGGAAGGTGCTTCACAGTGCAGATGGACAATGACCCGACGCATACTGCGAAAGCAACCAAAGCGTTTTTTTAAGGCAAATAAGTGGAATGTTATGCAATGGCCAAGTCAATCACCTGACCTGAATCCGATTGAGCATGCATTTCACTTCATGAAGACAAAACGGAAGAGAAAATGCCCCAAGAATAAGCAGAAACTGAAGACATTTGCAGTAGAGGCCTGGCATAGCATCACCAGGGATGAAAGCCAGCATCTGGTGATGTCTATGCTTTCCAGACTTCAGGCTGTAACTGACAAAAGGATTTGCAACAAAGTATTAAAAAGTAAAAGTTTAATTAAGGATTCTGGAAACAAAGGAAGAAACAAGAGAGCGACTATGGTGTAGTATTTTTCAATCAGTTTTGTCTAGTGATGAGCGGATTCGGTTTTACTCAGATCTCAAAACAGAATCTTATTGGCTATCCAAAACACATGACATCTGTAAGCCAATAAGATGCCGTTTTGAGAACAGAGTAAAACCGAATCCGCTCATCACTAGTTTTGTCACACGCAAGAATATTATAGCGTACGGATTACGGCTTGACACATGGCATATCAGTCCCCCATTCTTTAGTCCAGGTTACTACTGGGATCTAAATGCTGCTAGGAGACACAAAGAATCGCTATATAGCGTAGTATATTTCCGTATCTGGGATTAAATTCAGTTATCACACAAAATTTATATGCGTACCAGATAAATAAATATTTGCATATCAGTATGGATATTGTATCCAGGTCTTCATCTAGGAGATGGTAATCAGATCGCCCTTGGAAAATATGTCAAAGCTCAATTCACGAAAACACTGATCTGGGCTGCGACCACATTAAGTAGTAAAGTACTTTTTGTTGAACTGGACGAGCGCACTGATCTACTGATTTACAATATTTGATTTAGGATTGTTTAGTTTGTACCATTACTTTTGGTCCCTTAAAAAGTGGGAGGCACATAAAAAAACCTTTTAATTCCTACACGATTCACCTGATTTTGATGTATATACCCTCAAATTAAAGCGGAAAGTCTGCAGTTAAAGCACATCTTGTTTGTTTCATTTCAAATCCATTGTGGTGGTGTATAGAGCCCAAAATATGAGAATTGTGTTGATGTCCCAATATATATGGACCAGACTGTATATTGCATGAAGCATAGGAGATAGGATTGACCCTTGAGGAACATTGCATGACAGTGATAATTATACTCCAGAAGATTTAAATGGTTCCGTGCTTGGGTAATGTCTAATATGTTCAACAAGAGCGGATTTATTTCTCTCACAGCATGAAAACGGCTTCTCACCTGTGAAACCGCTGATGTGTAACAAGACCTGATTTCTGTCTAAAACATTTCACACACTCAGAACATGGAAATGGCTCCTCACCAGTGTGACTTCTCTGATGTGTAACAAGATCTGATTTCTGTGGAAAACATTTCATTCACTCAGAACAGGAATACGGCTTCTCACCTGTGTGACTTCTCTGATGTGTAACAAGATATGATTTCGATGCAAAACATTTCCCACACTCAGAACAGGAATACGGCTTCTCACCTGTGTGACTTCTCTGATGTGTAACAAGATTTGATTTATTTGTAAAAAATTTCCCACACTCAGAACATGGAAATGGCTTCTCACCAGTGTGACTTCTCTGATGTCTAACAAGATCTGATTTATATGTAAAACATTTCCCACACTCAGAACAGGAATACGGCTTCTCACCTGTGTGACTTCTCTGATGTTTAACAAGGGCTGATTTCTGTGTGAAACATTTCCCACACTCAGAACAGGAAAATGGCTTCTCACCTGTGTGACTTCTCTGATGTGTAACAAGATCTGATTTCTGTCTAAAACATTTCCAACAGTTAGAACAGGAATACGGCTTCTCACCTGTGTGACTTCTCTGATGTGTAACAAGATTTGATTTCGATGCAAAACATTTCCCACACTCAGAACAGGAATACGGCTTCTCACCTGTGTGACTTCTTTGATGTGTAACAAGATTTGATTTTTTTGTAAAAAATTTCCCACACTCAGAACATGGAAATGGCTCCTCACCAGTGTGACTTCTCTGATGTGTAACAAGATCTGATTTCTGTGGAAAACATTTCATACACTCAGAACAGGAATACGGCTTCTCACCTGTGTGACTTCTCTGATGTGTAACAAGATATGATTTCGATGCAAAACATTTCCCACACTCAGAACAGGAATACGGCTTCTCACCTGTGTGACTTCTCTGATGTATAAAAAGATCCGATTTCTGTGCAAAACATTTCCCACACTCAGAACAGGAATACGGCTTCTCACCTGTGTGACTTCTCTGATGTGTAACAAGATTTGATTTATTTGTAAAAAATTTCCCACACTCAGAACATGGAAATGGCTTCTCACCAGTGTGACTTCTCTGATGTCTAACAAGATCTGATTTATATGTAAAACATTTCCCACACTCAGAACATGGAAATGGCCTCTCACCTGCCTTAGCTGGCTGATGAGTAATACGGTTTGTGTTCTGTGTAAAACATTTGGCATCTGTAGAACAAGGAAACTCTGTATCTAATCTCAGAGCTGTAATAGAGTGATCAGGAGAACATTTCCCAGGATCAGGGGGATCAGCTGATAGAGCTTGATGTATAATTGGGGTAATGGTATTATCTCCTGGAGAATCCTGTCTACTGTCATTATCTGTTATTTCACAATCCAGGGATAACATTAGATGTACTTCTGAGATATTCCTGCTTGTGGGTCCATCTGCTGGAAATAAAATACATTAATATATAAAATGAGCAGACAAGACCCAGGATGTTACAGGATACAATATATAATTCTATAACTGCCATTTTCTTTTACCTGTAATCATTGCTTTTATGTTTATTAAAAAAACAAAAAAGCTAGGATGCTTAGACTGGATCAACATGGAAGGCTCAAGTGGGATTACTAGAGGTGACCTGGACGCTCAAGTGGGATTACTAGAGGTGACACAGACGCTCATATGGGATTACTAGAGGTGACACGGACGCTCATGTGGGATTACTAGAGGTGACGTGGGCGCTCATGTGGGATTACTAGAGGTGACGTGGGCGCTCATGTGGGATAACTAGAGGTGACATGGACGCTCATGTGGGATTATTAGAGGTGACATGGACGCTCATGTGGGATTACTAGGTGGTGACATGGACACTCATGGGGGATTATTAGAGGTGAGATGGACGATCATTTGGGATTACTAGAGGAGACATTGGTGCTCATGTGGGATTATTAGAGGTGACACAGGGACTCATGTGGGATTACTAGAGGTGACATGGATGCTCATGGGGATTATTAGAGGTGACATGGACACTCATGTGGGATTACTAGGTGACATGGGCACTCATGTGGGATTATTAGAGGTGACATGGACGCTCATGTGGGATTACTAGGAGGTGACATGGACGCTCATGTGGGATTACTAGGCGACATGGGCGCTCATGTGGGATTACTAGAGGTGACACAGGCACTCATGTGGGATTACTAGAGGTGACACGGACGCTCGTGGGATTACTAGAGGTGACATGGACGCTCATAGGGGATTATTAGAAGTGACATGGACGCTCATGTGGGATTACTAGTAGGTGACATGGACGCTCATGTGGGATTACTAGAGGTGACACGGACGCTCATGTGGGATTACTAGAGGTGACACGGGCGCTCATGTGGGATTACTAGAGGTGACATGGATGCTCTTGGGGGATTACTAGGAGGTGACATGGACGCTCATGGGGGATTATTAGAGGTGACATGGGCGCTCATGTGGGATTACTAGAGGTGACGTGGGCGCTCATGTGGGATTGCTAGAGGTGACGTGGGCGCTCATGTGGGATTACTAGGAGGTGACGTGGGCGCTCATGTGGGATTACTAGAGGTGACACGGGCGCTCATGTGGGATTACTAGAGGTGACACGGGCGCTCATGTGGGATTATTAGAGGTGACACGGGCGCTCATGTGAGATTACTAGAGGTGACATGGATGCTCATGTGGGATTACTAGAGGTGACATGGACATTGCTATAAAAAAACACCAAAGAAGAGAAAGTGCTGTCCTGTTTGCGCACTAATAAATAATATATAACCTTTATTAAGTACAGTAAAGTATGTAAGATAAATCGTTGAAATATTAAACACAAAGTTAAGTGTATAAAGAGCTGAATAAAGTAATAAATATAAGATTTTACTCACCGATAAATCTATTTCTCGTAGTCCGTAGTGGATGCTGGGACTCCGTAAGGACCATGGGGTATAGCGGCTCCGCAGGAGACTGGGCACATCTAAAGAAAGCTTTAGGACTACCTGGTGTGCACTGGCTCCTTCCACTATGACCCTCCTCCAGACCTCAGTTAGGATACTGTGCCCTGAAGAGCTGACACAATAAGGAAGGATTTTGAATCCCGGGTAAGACTCATACCAGCCACACCAATCACACCGTATAATTCGTTATATTATACCCAGTTAACAGTATGAAATATTAACGGAGCCTCGTAACAGATGGCTCAACAATAACCCTTTAGTTAACAATAACTATATACAAGTATTGCAGACAATCCGCACTTGGGATGGGCGCCCAGCATCCACTACGGACTACGAGAAATAGATTTACCGGTGAGTAAAATCTTATTTTCTCTGACGTCCTAAGTGGATGCTGGGACTTCGTAAGGACCATGATTATACCAAAGCTCCCAAACGGGCGGGAGAGTGCGGATGACACTACAGCACCGAATGAGAGAACTCAAGGTCCTCCTTAGCCAGGGTATCAAATTTGTAGAATTTTGCAAAAGTGTTAGACCCTGACCAAGTAGCAGCTCGGCAAAGTTGTAAAGCCGAGACCCCTCGGGCAGCCGCCCAAGAAGAGCCCACCTTCCTCGTGGAATGGGCTTTTACAGATTTAGGTTGCGGCAGTCCAGCCGCAGAATGCGCAAGCTGAATTGTGCTACAGATCCAGCGAGCAATAGTCTGTTTTGAAGCAGGAGTACCCAGCTTGTTGGGTGCATACAAAATAAACAGCGAGTCAGTTTTCCTGACTCCAGCCGTCCTGGAAACATAGATTTTCAAGGCCCTGACTACGTCCAGTAACTTGGAATACTCCAAGTCCCTAGTAGCCGCAGGCACCACATTAGGTTGGTTCAAATGAAAAGCAGATATCACCTTAGGGAGAAACTGAGGACGAGTCCTCAATTCTGCCCTATCCATATGGAAAATCAGATAAGGGCTTCTACATGACAAAGCCGCCAATTCTGACACACGCCTGGCCGAAGCCAAGGCCAACAGCATGACCACTTTCCACGTGAGATATTTCAAATCCACGGTTTTTAGTGGCTCAAACCAATGTGACTTTAGGAAACCCAACACCACGTTGAGATCCCAAGGTGCCACTGGAGGCACAAAAGGGGGCTGAATACGCAGCACTCCTTTAACAAATGACTGAACTTCAGGCAGTGAAGCCAGTTCTTTCTGAAAGAAAATCGACAGAGCCGAGATCTGGACCTTAATGAAACCCATTTTAGGCCCATAGTCACTCCTGACTGTAGAAAGTGCAGAAATCGACCCAGCTGAAATTCCTCTGTTGGGGACTTCCTGGCCTCACACCAAGCAACATATTTCCACCATATGCGGTGATAATGTTTTGCAGTGACATCTTTCCTGGCTTTAATCAGCGTAGGAATGACTTCCTCCGTAATGCCCTTTTCTTTTAGGATCCGGTGTTCAACCGCCATGCCGTCAAACGCAGACGCGGTAAGTCTTGGAACAGACAGGGCCCCTGCTGCAGCAGGTCCTGTCTGAGCGGCAGAGGCCATGGGTCCTCTGAGATCATTTCTTGAAGTTTCGGATACCAAGCTCTTCTTGGCCAATCCGGAACCACAAGTATAGTCCTTACTCCTCGTCTTCTTATTATTCTCAGTACCCTGGGTATGAGAGGTAGAGGAGGGAACACATAAACCGACTGGTACACTCACGGTGTCACTAGAGCGTCCACAGCTATCGCCTGAGGGTCCCTTGACCTGGCGCAATATCTTTTTAGCTTTTTGTTTAGGCGGGACGCCATCATGTCTACCTGTGGCCTTTCCCAACGGTTTACAATCATTTGGAAAACTTCTGGATGAAGTCCCCACTCTCCCGGGTGGAGGTCGTGCCTGCTGAGGAAGTCTGCTTCCCAGTTGTCCACTCCCGGAATGAACACTGCTGACAGTGCTAACACGTGATTTTCCGCTCATCTGAGAATCTTTGTGGCTTCTGCCATCGCCATCCTGCTTCTTGTGCCGCCCTGTCGGTTTACATGGGTGACCGCCGTGATGTTGTCTGACTGAATCAGTACCGGCTGGTTTTGAAGCAGTGGTCTTGCTTGACTTAGGGCATTGCAAATGGCCCTCAGCTCCAGAACATTTATGTGTAGGGAGATCTCCTGGTTTGACCATAGTCCCTGGAAGTTTCTTCCCTGTGTGACTGCCCCCCAGCCTCGAAGGCTGGCATCCGTGGTCACCAGGACCCAGTCCTGTATGCCGAATCTGCGGCCCTCTTGAAGATGAGCACTCCGCAGCCAACATAATAGAGACACCCTGGTCCTCGGAGACAGGGTTATCAGCCGATGCATCTGAAGATGCGATCCGGACCACTTGTCCAACAGGTCCCACTGAAACGTTCTTGCATGGAACCTGCCGAATGGAATTGCTTCGTATGAAGCTACCATTTTTCCCAGGACTCGCGTGCAGTGATGCACCGACACCTGTTTTGGTTTTAGGAGGCCTCTGACTAGAGATGACAGCTCCTTGGCTTTCTCCTCCGGGAGAAACACTTTTTTCTGGTCTGTGTCCAGAACTATCCCCAAGAACAGTAGGCGTGTGGTAGGAACCAGCTGTGACTTTGGAATGTTTAGAATCCAACCGTGCTGTTGTAGCACTTCCCGAGGTAGTGCTACCCCGACCAACAACTGCACCTTGGACCTCGATTTATCAGGAGATCGTCCAAGTACGGGATAATTAAAACTCCCTTTTTTCGAAGGAGTATCATAATTTCGGCCATTACCTTGGTAAATACCCTCGGTGCTGTGGAGAGACCGAACGGCAGCGTCTGGAATTGGTAATGACAGTCCTGTACCACAAATCTGAGGTACTCCTGGTGAGGATGGTAAATGGGGACATGCAGGTAAGCATCCTTGATGTCCAGAGATACCATGTAATCCCCCACATCCAGGCTTGCAATAACCGCCCTGAGCGATTCCATCTTGAACTTGAATTTTTTTATATATGTGCCCAAGGATTTTAAATTTAAAATGGGTCTCACCCCGAACCGTCCGGTTTCGGTACCACAAACAGTGTGGAATAGTAACCCCATCCTTGTTGAAGTAGGGGTACCTTGATTATCACCTGCTGAGAATACAGCTTGTGAATTGCCTCTAGCACAGCCTCCCTGCCTGAGGGAGTTGTCGGCAAGGCAGATTTGAGGAAACGGCGGGGGGGAACCACCTGTGAGCGAGCCCGCAGATCGCTGAAATTTTTGAGTCGGCCCCCCACCGTACCTGGCTCCGCCTGTGGAGCCCCACCGTCATGCGGTGGACTTGGAGGAAGCGGGGGAGGACTTTTGCTCCTGGGAACTGGCTGTATGCTGCAGCTTTTTTCCCCTACCTCTGCCTCTGGGCAGAAAGGACGCACCTTTTCTGTACCTGATAATACGGTGCTTTCTTTGGCTGTGAGGGAACATGGAGCAAAAACGTTGACTTCCCAGCTGTTGCTGTGGAAACGAGGTCTGAGAGACCATCCCCGAACAACTCCTCACCCTTATAAGGCAAAACTTCCATGTGCCTTTTAGAATCTGCATCCCCTGTCCACTGCCGAGTCCATAACCCTCTCCTGGCAGAAATGGACATTGCACTTATTTTAGATGCCAGCCGGCAAATATCCCTCTGTGCATCTCTCATGTATAAGACTGCGTCTTTAATATGCTCTATGGTTAGCAATATAGTGTCCCTGTCTAGGGTATCAATATTTCCCGACAGGGAATCTGACCATGCAGCTGCAGCACTGCACATCCATGCTGAAGCAATAGCTGGTCTCAGTATAATGCCTGAGTGTGTATACACAAACTTCAGGATAGCCTCCTGCTTTCTATCAGCAGGTTCCTTTAGGGCGGCCGTATCCGGAGACGGTAATACCACCTTTTTTGACAAGCGTGTGAGCGCTTTATCCACCCTAGGGGGTGTTTCCCAACGTGACCTATCCTCTGGCGGGAAAGGGTACGTCATTAGTAACCTTTTAGAAATTACCAGTTTCTTATCGGGGGAAGCCCATGCTTCTTCACACACTTCATTTAATTACTCAGCTGGGGGAAAAACTACTGGTAGTTTTTTCTCCCCAAACATAATACCCCTTTTTGTGGTACCCGGGGTAAGATCAGAAATGTGCAACACATTTTTCATTGCCTCAATCATGTAACGAGTGGCCCTATTGGACATTACATTTGTCTCCTCATCGTCGACACTGGTATCAGTATCCGTGTCGACATCTGTGTCTGCCATCTGAGGTAGCGGGCGTTTCAGAGCCCCTGATGGCCTTTGAGACGGCTGGGCAGGCACGAGCTGAGAAGCCGGCTGTCCCATATTTGGTATGTCGTCAAACCTTTTATGTAAGGAGTTAACACTTTCACGTAATTCCTTCCACAAGTCCATCCACTCAGGTGTCGGCCCCGCAGGGGGTGACATCACATTTATCGGCATCTGCTCCGCCTCCACATAAGCCTCCTCATCAAACATGTCGACACAGCCGTATCGACACACCGCACACACACAGGGAATGCTCTGACTGAGGACAGGACCCCACAAAGAATTTGGGGAGACAGAGAGATAGTATGCCAGCACACACCAGAGTGCTATATAACATAGGGATCCCACTATAACTGAGTGTTTTTTCCCTTATAGCTGCTTACATTATGTATACTGCGCCTAAATTTAGTGCCCCCCCTCTCTTTTTTTTTTTTACGTAAACTGTTTTTTATTGCGACAATGGTTATACAGGTTAAACAACAAAAGAATGACCTTAGAAGACAAAATCCTTGCCAATCAAACAGCAATCAATCACAATTAAGTCCTCTAACATACATGAAAACATTGTCTATTTTTAGTCTCAAACAAACATAGAAATAACCATATGGTAAAACAGCGTAGCATAAGAGGTTAATGTAAGAAAAAAAAAGGGGGGGAAAAGAAGGAAGAGGTGGAGAGAGAGGGGGGGAGGGGGAAGGAAGGTAGCAAGTCGTATGTTTAGAATAGAGGTAATTGTTTAAAAACGTAAAAAACATAAATGAGTCCTAGAATAAGAAAGGCAAGGAGCGTAATCGTCTAGGGGCCTGAGATGAGAGATGAGACGGGAGGATTTCGGGATCACTCCTTTAAGTATATAGTTTAGGTTGATATGTATGTCCTATATACGGATGATTCCTTAAACTCATACCATGGGAACCAAGTGGCTGTGAAGTCTACTGATCTTCCCAATGAGAAGGAAACTAGATCCTCCATGTCTAGAAAATAATCAATCTTATTGAACCATTGTTTAATTGAAGAAGATGAGGATGATCTCCATAGGATTGGTATGACGGCTTTGGCTGCATTATTAAGATGGCGTAATAGTGAACCCTTATAGGAATATGAACCTCTGGGAGTGAGGTTGAGGAGCCAAAACTCCGGGTCTCTGGGAACGGTACCTCCTAGTATCAATTCTGAGCATTTAAAAACTTCCCTCCAAAAGTGCATTATGAGAGGACATTCCCACCATATATGCAGAAAGCTTCCTGGGGCTCCTCTACATCGCCAGCAAAGGCCTGAAAGGGTCGGAAACATCTTATTAAGCGCCAAAGGAGTCCTGTACCACCTATAAATCAGTTTATAAAGAGTTTCCATTGTCGACAAACATAGCGCACTTGCCTGGGTGTTGCGAAATATCAATTCCCAATTAGATTGTGAAGCCAGCATCGGCATTACTTTCTCCCAGGCACTCATGAAAGTAGGGGGTTGAGGAAAGAGGTCCTCTATAATGATCACATAAATCTGGGAAATGGTGTGTGTGGGAGCTTGAGGGGAAACGCACATCTTTTCAAAAGCGGCGAGTTCTCTGGTCATATCAGAGAGATGTTTGGAGGATCTTACAAAGTGATGAACCTGGAGAAATTTCCAAAAATCAGATTTCGTTATTGTCCAGAGGGATTGAATATCTGAAAACGAACGTACCCTACTCGAACTCACCAGCTGACCGACCCTGAAAAGCCCCTTCTCTGCCCATGAGGCGAAGGCCGTTCCTTGGAGACCCGGAGTAAACTCAGAATTAGAGATGAAAGAAGTCAATGGTGACCATTTGGAAGATATGTGACCTCTCAACCTAAGTGAGCTCCACACTTTAAGTGTGGGGGATACTGTGGGATGGGACACCTTTGGGAGGACTGGTAGCCATGGCGTGATTTCTGTATAGTGTGGGAGGCAGCCTTCCTCTAGGAGCACCCATTGTCTACAGTCTTTTGCCCGTGTCCATTCCAGGACTCTATTCAGGTGTATTGCATGATAATAACTGGGGATGTGTGGAAGTTGTTGTCCTCCCTGATGTTTTCTCCGAAATAATATATCGTGCTTAAATCTAGGTGTATTGCTACCCCAGACAAAAGCTCGAATAAGACCTTGGATGTCCCTAAACCATTGGGGGGGGGGGAATGTATATGGGGAGGGTTTGGAGGAAAAACAATATCCTAGGTAAGGCATTCATTTTAACTACGTTAAATTCTACCAAACCAGGATAGTCGCAATTTCCTCCATTTTTGAAAATCTATGCAGAGTTTTTTCAACAAGGGGTCAAAATTTAGGGAAAAACATTTGGACATGTCATTAGATAATATAACCCCTAAGTATTTCAACTTATGGTCATGCCAAGTGAAGGGGAACGAGCACTTCAAGCCCGTTACCACAGTAGGGGAGGTAGTCAAATTTAGTGCTATAGATTTGGAGTAATTAATCTTGAAATTAGAAAGGGCTCCGAACCTATCAAATTCCATCATCAGGTTAGGGAGCGAGGTAACCGGGTTCGAAATCAAAGCTAATAAATCATCTGCATAGAGGGCCAATTTATATTCCCTCCCTCTCACCAGCAGACCAGAAATATTTTGGTTTGCCCGTATACTTCTAGCTAAAGCTTCCATGCACAGAACAAAAAGTAATGGGGATAGTGGACAGCCCTATCTTGTGCCATTCGAGATAGTGAAGGAATCTGATAAGGAGCCATTGATCTTTATTCTAGCAGACGGGGTAGTGTATAGTGATAGGATCCTATGAAGACATGCGTTGCCCAGCCCCAGGTGTTTCAAAATACCAAACAAAAAATCCCAGCCCACCCTATCAAATGCCTTTTCTGCATCAGTGGATAACAGGATCGAGGGGGAAGCGGACTGGTTAGCGTAGTGTATCATATTTAGTACCTTGGATGTGTTATCCCTGGCTTCACGGCCCAAAACAAAACCCGTCTGGTCTCCGTGAATCAACGCCGGCAACAGATGCTTAAGACGGTTAGCTACTAATTTAGCAAAAAGTTTTATATCAATATTCAGCAGCGAAATCGGTCGGTAACTAGCACAAAGACTGGGATCTTTGCCCTCTTTGGGTAGCACTGTAATGTGTGCTTCGAGGGACTGAGAGGAGAAATGGGACGTATCAGAGATAGTGTTGAAGGCTCTCACAAGGAGAGGCGCTAGCCTCTCCCTGAAAGCCTTGTAATAGGCAATAGTAAATCCATCTGGGCCTGGGCTTTTACCATTGGGCGAGGAATCAATAGCTTTCATGACCTCCTCTGCCGAAAAGGGCACGTCCAGGTCATCGGCATCTGCCTTGGACAATGTCGGGAAGTCTAGGGATCTCAAATAAGAAGATATGGCTGCCTGATGGGATATCTTATCTGCCCGCCCAGATGGCCCCGAAAGGTTATATAATGTGGAATAGTATTCCTGAAAGGCTTTAGCAATTTTAATAGTCTCATGTTGGGGGCGACCCTTGTTATCCTTAATTAGGTGAATAAAGGTGAGTGCACGTTGCTCGCGGAGGGCCTTAGCTAACAATTTCCCCGGTTTATTGCCCCATTGGTAATATCTGCTGCGGCACTTCCTATAGGAAAATTTAACCCTGTCAGAGAGCAATTTATTCAAGTCGGCTCGGGCGACCTCAAGGTCATAGTAGTGTTGGGGAGTTTGAGATTTTTTATGAAGGAGTTCTAGAGATTTTATCTTGGATAGCAAGTCCTCTCAAAGTTTTTCCCTCTGTTTTTTACGTACTGAGCCTAGTTGGATACACCCCCCCCCCGCAGGACACATTTGTGTGCCTCCCATACTGAGATTTTAGAGATATCCTCCATGTCGTTAGTGTCAATATAGGAGTCTAGGGCCAATTCCAGTTGCGAACGACAAACTACGTCTTGCAACAGAGTATCATTAAAATGCCATAACCATTGACGTCTCATATATGATGGGAGACGAATAGTAAGATTAACCGGGGCATGGTCTGACCAGACAATTTGTCCTATCGAGGATTCTGAAATCAAATGTAGGTGGCGATGACTTAGAAATAGATAGTCGATTCTGGAATATGTTTGATGGGGATGTGAATAAAAAGAAAAATCTACCTCAGAGGGATGTGTCAGTCTCCATGAGTCAATCAGCTGGTGGTCGAGCAGGGCACGTCGCACTCTCCTATACTCCTTCTCTGGTCGGAGGGCAATCTTCCTAGAGGTGTCATAAAGGGGATCAAGCGTCCAATTTAAATCTCCTCCCATCACCACCACTGCCTCAAGAAGAGGCTCAGCAGTTTCCAACACCGAAGTCAAGAAAGAGGTTTGTTTAGAGTTGGGAGCGTAAACATTTAAAAAGGAAAAGCGTTGGCCATGAATTTCACACTTAACCAACAAACCCCTACCTTCTACCAGTCTATGGGAGGAAACATTTAGGACAGGTAAGTGACGGGCCAAGAGAATAGCTACACCCAACGTCTTCCCATTGGGATTGTTAGCCATGAAAACATGGGGGTAATAGTGACTTTTAAGTGATGGGACGCAACCAATCCTAAAGTGTGTTTCTTGCAGCAGGGCAACATCCAATCTCTCGTCTCTGAGCCACTTAAGGAGTTTAGATCTTTTTTCAGGAATATTCAGGCCCTTTACATTAAGGGTAGTTACCCGTATTGTGTCTGGACCCATTGTGATTGAAGTTGTATCACATTGACAATAAAACCTTCCTACCACAGGGATACAGAGGGAATAGGTAAGGGTATTAAGAACGTTTGTTAGTTTGGAAACCGTGAAAAGTGGAGAAAAGAGAAGCAATGTGGAAAGATACATTGCGAGATGCATTAGTATTAAACTTTGTGAGTAACATCATGAAAATGAAAAATGCTGCAAATGGGGTGGAAGCGGTAGACCGCCGACTCCCAACCCTGGAGAAAAGGGGATGCAGCATGGTGGGGGTCTTACGGGGGGGCCAAGGGCAGCGACCGCCCTTGAATCACAAATGTATTCTTTAAGGAAGAAAAAAAGAGAAACACAAATACGAATAGACAATAATAATAATCACCTAGGGAAAATTACAAGCATCATTCAAAACACTAAACCGTGATAGCTAAATGTTGCGAGAAAACGTGACAAAGAACCTATAAGAAGTAATCTGAACACGTTTCCATTGCAGTAGCAATGGTGAAAAGAAAGAAACCACCTAACTGAAGGAACTTTAAACATTAAACATTTCAGGCCGCACATTTTAGAAACATGGTATATCACGTATTTAAAGAACGACAGATGTGTCAGTAGATATAGGAACTATCATCTCAATGCAGGTAAGGTGTCCTACTCATGGAGGCTTTGAAGAACGTGAACTTGTAGGCGGAGTCTCCCGTCCACGCTGGGATCGTACTTGTTGCCACGCGTCATCTGGAGGAGTCATGATTGGTATAGTGGGCTGGTGATGGTAAGAGTCCCACTCAGGTAATTGGATTGGTGGGACGCCCAGAGTTGCGAAAAAGGCCGGTAGATCAGGTGGTTTGGAGAGCATTGCTATCTTGCCATTGTGGGAGACCTGAAGAGAAAAAGGGAAACCCCATCTGTACTTTAGCTGAAGTTTCCGAAGGGAATCTGTAAGGGGTTTCAGGGTTCTGCGTTGTTGTAGTGTTGACCACGCCAGGTCTGGGAACAACTGAACCTTATCGCCTTGGAAATCTATGTTATCCAGTTGACGGGCCTTTCTCATTATCTCTTCCTTTTGCGCATAGTAATGGAGCCTACAAATCACATCTCTGGGCCTGTCCGATGGTATACCCCGAGGTCGGAGAGCCCGGTGCGCTCTGTCAATCATAATGTCCTCACTCAAATCCAAGTCGATAAGCTCTCCAAATATCTTTGTCAGCGCATTCGCCAGATCAGCCTGTTGGATACTTTCCGAGAGCCCCCTAACCCTGATATTTTTCCGCCTCCCACGATTATCCATATCTTCGACTCTTGACTTAAGGAAGGCTATATCTCTCCTCTGTTGGGAAATCACCTCCTGAAAACCAATTAAAGAGGATAAGCTAGCTGTCTCATGGCGTTCCAAGACATCGACACGGGTTGCTATCTGCGACATATCTTGTTGCAGCGCGGTCACTTCCCGTTTGATGGTAGACCGTAAACGGGTCTCTAAAGCTGAGAAATCCTGTTTCGTAGGAAGTGACTTAACATGTGAAAGTATCTCACCAATATCAGTTGTCAAGGATGCGGACAATGGCGGTTGTGGGGTCGAAGGAGTCGACATGACTTCCGTTTGCGTATTAATGATTGGAGAGTCCGGGAGGGCGTGGGTAGAGGTCGGGCTTGTTATGGGTGTAGTCAAGAATTGACGTAGATCTGAGGAACGGCGGGCTGTCGAGTTTGGAGTCTCATCTGGCCTGGTCTTCGCCTTATTTTTCTTCTTGCCTCTCACCATGACATCGGATTAGAAAGAAAGGTGGTATGATGTGTCACATTTACTTATCCCAGGTGATGTAGAATTATTTGGGCCGTCGCCGTGCAGTAGCCCCCCCACATGGCTCTAAGGAAACATCAGGCCAGCAGTCACATCAGCCGAGCAACTATCTGAGGTTTCACATATTTATGCGTGGAGTTGCGACTTATGAGTGCAGCGGCCTCTCGAGGGGAGGTATAGGTTATGTCAACAAGATGGCCGGCTCTAGTCGGAAGCAGCTGGGGGTTGATTAACAGCACCCGGAGCTGGGTGAAGTATTGCAGTCCCGTAAATACGTTTTATATTTAGGAGCCCGTGAGTCACCAGGGTCCGCTGGGGCCAGTAGCTATGTGTGGGTAGGTATCCGGACTCCAGGTCGACAGCACAAAGGTCGACACACTTTAGGTCGCCGCCAATTGGTCGACACACATTAGGTCGACAGGGTCAAAGGGTCGACATGGTCAAAAGGTCGACAGGAACAAGGTCGACATGGAAAAGGTCGACATGAGTTTTTCGCGATTTTTTTCTTTTTTTGAACCTTTTCATACTTAACGATCCACGTGGACTACGATTGGAACGGTAAAGTGTGCCGAGCGAAGGCACCATGCCCGAAGCATGGCGAGCAAAGCGAGCCATGCGAGGGGACGCGGTGCACTAATTCGGGTTCCCGGTCACTCTACGAAGAAAACGACACCAAAAAAACATAAAAAACTCATGTCGACCTTTTTCCATGTCGACCTTGTTCTTGTCGACCTTTTGACCCTATCGACCCTTTGACCCTGTCGACCTAATGCGTGTCGACCAATTTGTGTCGACCTTTGTGCTGTCGACCCCGAGTCCCAGACCCGTGTGGGTACTAGGGTGCTGAAGCAACGCTCTTGCACAATCTTACCGGGGTGAGCTTCCCAGAGAAGCAGCTCCGACACGCTGACCCCCTGCCCGGTGGTGTAATTCTGCACGATGTGTGCGATCCGCCTCCGGAGGTCCGCGGGCAGCGTGCGTCGTCAAGGTGAGTGCGGGTCTAAGCTCCAAGCCAGGAGCGAGGCTCTCCTCCCGTATGTCTGCCGGGCGCTGCACAGTTCCGGTCCACCGCCGACGGCCCTGGCCGGCCGGATCGCGAGCACAGCCGCCGCTCTTCAGTGTCCACCTCAGGTCAGTTCCAGCGTCTGTTCCGTCTCTCAGAGACAGTGGGGCGATCCGCGGCACAGCCACTCCGGTCCCGGAAGGCCTTCCGGGTTGAGGTGTAAATTGAGGCCCCGGTCTAATGGGTGCCTGCAGGCCGCAATCCGCGGGAGCTCCGGGAGGTGCTCCCCGATTCCGCGGTTCTGGCAGGGATGTTCCCAGTAGGTATAGAAGGGGCTTTGGATCTGCTTAGCTTACTTAGGAAGTGCAGAAATCGACCCAGGTGAAATTCCTCTGTTGGGGCCTTCCTGGCCTTACACCACGCAACATATTTTCGCCAAATACGGTGATAATGGTTTGCAGTTACTTCTTTCCTGGCTTTTATCAGCGTAGGAATGACTTCATCCGGAATGCCCTTTTCCTTTAGGATCCGGTATTCAACCGCCATGCCGTCAAACGCAGCCGCGGTAAGTCTTGGAACAGACAGGGCCCCTGCTGTAGCAGATCCTGTCTGAGCGGTAGAGGCCATGGGTCCTCTGATATCATTTCTTGAAGTTCTGGGTACCAAGCTCTTCTTGGCCAATCCGGAACCACGAGTATCGTTCTTACTCCTCGTCTTCTTATTTTGGTATGAGGCAAAGGAGGGAACACATAAACCGACTGGTACACCCACGGTGTCACTAGGGCGTCCACAGCTATCGCCTGAGGGTTCCTTGACCTTGCGCAATATCTCTCTAGTTTTTTGTTTAGGCGAGACGCCATCATGTCCACCTGTGGCCTTTCCCAACGGTTTACCATCAGTTGGAAGACTTCTGGATGAAGTCCCCACTCTTCCGGGTGTAGGTCGTGTCTGCTGAGAAAGTCTGCTTCCCATTTGTCCACTCCCAGAATGAACACTGCTGACAGTGCTAAGACGTGATTTTCCGCCCATCTGAGAATCTTTGTGGCTTCTGCCATCGCCATCCTGCTTCTTGTGCCGCCCTGTCGGCTTACATGGGCGACTGCCGTGATGTTGTCTGATTGGAACAGAACCGGCTGGTTTTGAAGCAGGGGCCTTGCCTGACTTAGGGCATTATAAATGGCCCTCAGTTCCAGAATATTTATGTGTAGGGACTACTCCTGACTTGACCAAAGTCCTTGGAAATTTCTTCCCTGTGTGACTGGCCCCCGGCCTCGTAGGCTGGCATCCGTGGTCACCAGGACCCAGTCCTGTATGCCGAATCTGCGGCCCTCTATAAGATGAGCCGTCTGCAGCCACCACAGCAGAGATACCCTAGTCCTTGGAGACAGGGTTATCAGCCGATGCATCTGAAGATGCGATCCTGATCACTGGTCCAAGAGGTCCCACTGAAAGGTTCTTGCATGGAACCTGCCGAATGGAATTGCTTCGTAGGAAGCTACCATTTTTCCCAGGACTCGTGTGCAGTGATGCACCGATACCTGTTTTGGTTTCAGGAGGTCTTTGACTAGAGATGACAGCTCCTTGGCCTTCTCCATCGGGAGAAACACTTTTTTCTGTTCTGTGTCCAGAACCATCCCCAAGAACAGTAGGCGTGTGGTAGGAACCAGCTGTGACTTTGGAATGTTTAGAATCCATCCGTGCTGTTATAGCACTTCCCGAGGTAGTGCTACCCTGACCAACAACTGCTCCTTGGACCTCGCCTTTATAAGGAGATCGTCCAAGTACGGGATAATTAAAACTCCCTTTTTTCGAAGGAGTATCATCATTTCTGCCATTACCTTGGTAAACACCCTCGGTGCCGTGGACAGTCCAAACGGCAGCGTCTGGAATTGGTAATGGCAATCCTGTACCACAAATCTGAGGTACTCCTGGTGGAGGATGGTAAATGCGGACATGCAGGTAAGCATCCTTGATGTCCAGAGATACCATGTAATCCCCCACGTCCAGGCTTGCAATAACCGCCCTGAGCGATTCCATCTTGAACTTGATTTTTTTTATGTATGTGTTCAAGGATTTCAAATTTAAAATGGGTCTCACCGAACCGTCCGGTTTCGGTACCACAAACAGTGTGGAATAGTAACCCCGTCCTTGTTGAAGTAGGGGCACCTTGACTATCACCTGCTGGGAATACAGCTTGTGAATTGCCGCTAGCACAGCCTCCCTGCCTGAGGGAGTAATCGGCAAGGCAGATTTGTGGAAACGGCAGGGGGGAGGCGCCTCGAATTCCAGCTTGTACCCCTGAGATACTACTTGGAGGATCCAGGGATCCACCTGTGAGCGAGCCCACTGATCGCTGAAATTTTTGAGGCGGCCCCCCACCGTACCTGGCTCCGCCTGTGAAGCCCCACCGTCATGCGGCGGACTTGGTAGAAGCGGGGGAGGACTTTTGTTCCTGGGAACCTGCTGTTTGTTGCAGCCTTTTTCCCCTACCCGCCTTTTCCCCGCCAGTTTTTCTGGGGTCGAAAGGACTGTACCTGATAAAACGGCGCTTTCTTAGGCTGTGAGGGAACATGGGGCAAAAAAGCTGACTTCCCAGCTGTTGCTGTGGAAACTAGGTCTGAGAGACCATCCCCGAATAACTTCTCACCCTTATAAGGAAAAACTTCTATGTGCCTTTTCGAATCTGCATCCCCTGTCCACTGCCGAGACCATAAGCCTCTCCTAGCAGAAATGGACAATGCACTTATCTTAGATGCCAGCCGGCAGATCTCCCTCTGTGCATCTCTCATGTATAAGACTATATGCTCTATGGTTAGCAGAATAGTGTCCCTGTCTAGGGTGTCAATATTTTCCGACAGGGAATCTGACCACGCAGCTGCAGCGCTGCACATCCATGCCGAAGCAATAGCTGGTCTAAGTATAATGCCTGAGTGTGTATATACAGACTTCAGGATCGCCTCCTGCTTTCTATCAGCAGGCTCCTTCAGGGTGGCCGTATCCGGAGATGGTAGTGCCACCTTTTTTGACAAACGTGTGAGCGCTTTATCCACCCTAGGGGGTGTTTCCCAATGTGACCTATCCTCTGGCGGGAAAGGGTACGCCATCAGTAACTTTTTAGAAATTACCAATTTTTTATCGGGGGAAGCCCACGCTTCTTTACACTTCATTTAATTCTTCAGATGGGGGAAAAACTATTGGTAGTTTTTTCTCCCGAAACATAATACCCTTTTTTGTGGTACCTGGGTTTATATCAGAAATGTGTAATACCTCTTTCATTGCCTCAATCATGCAATGAATGGCCCTAGTGGACATTAAATTTGACTCCTCATCGTCGACACTGGTATCAGTATCCGTGTCGACATCTGTGTCTGCCATCTGAGGTAGCGGGCGCTTTAGAGCCCCTGATGGCCTTTGAGACGCCTGGGCAGGCACGAGCTGAGAAGCCGGCTGTCCCGCATTTAGCATATCGTCAAATTTTTTATGTAAGGAGTCTACACTTGCACGTAATTCCTTCCATAAGTCCATCCACTCAGGTGTCTGCCCCGCAGGGGGTGACATCACATTTATAGGCAACTGCTCCGCCTCCACATAATGTTCCTCATCAAACATGTCGACACAGCCGTACCGACACACCGTACACACACAGGGAATGCTCTAACAGAGGACAGGACCTCACAAAGCCCTTTGGGAAGACAGAGAGAGAGTATGCCAGCACACACCAGAGCGCTATATAATACAGGGACTAACTGAATTATATCCCCTATAGCTGCTATAATCTTTATACTGCGCCTAAATTTAGTGCCCCCCCTCTCTTTTTTACCCTTCTGTAGTGCAGACTGCAGGGGAGAGCCAGGGAGCTTCCTTCCAGCGGATCTGTGAGGGAGAAATGGCGCCAGTGTGCTGAGGGAGATAGCTCCGCCCCTTTTTCGGCAGACTTTTCTCCCGCTTTTTTATGGATTCTGGCAGGGGTAATTATCACATATATAGCCTCTGGGGCTATATATTGTGATTATTTAGCCAGCCAAGGTGTTTTTATTGCTGCTCAGGGCGCCCCCCCCAGCGCCCTGCACCCACCAGTGACCGGAGTGTGAGGTGTGCATGAGGAGCAATGGCTACTTTGGCTACCTTGGTGAAGACTGAAGTCTTCTGCCGCCGATTTTCCGGACCTCTTCTTGCTTCTGGCTCTGTAAGGAGGACGGCGGCGCGGTTCCGGGACCGAACATCAAGGACGGGTCCTGCGGTCGATCCCTCTGGAGCTAATGGTGTCCAGTAGCCTAAGAAGCCCAAGCTAGCTGCAAGCAGGTAGGTTCGCTTCTTCTCCCCTTAGTCCCTCGTTGCAGTGAGCCTGTTGCCAGCAGGTCTCACTGTAAAATAAAAAACCTAAAATATACTATCTTTCTAGGAGCTCAGGAGAGCCCCTAGTGTGCATCCAGCTCGGCCGGGCACAAAAATCTAACTGAGGCTTGGAGGAGGGTCATAGTGGGAGGAGCCAGTGCACACCAGGTAGTCTAAAAGCTTTCTTTTAGTTGTGCCCAGTCTCCTGCGGAGCCGCTATTCCCCATGGTCCTTTCAAAGTTCCCAGCATCCACTAGGACGTCAGAGAAAAACAGTTACAGCTTATACACTACAGACCTAACATTAATAACTAAACAGAACAACATGAAACAAATATAAACAATAGCGAACGATCGTAAACACAAGTACACAGAGTGAGAATGAATGGCATACACAAAAGGTAACAAAGTGGCTACAGAGAACATACCATACGTGGGAATACTCGCATGCGCAACCCGGACCCAGACCTCCGATGTCAAGCAGATGATCGTTGATGAGAGAGAGTACTGGCCGGTCAGGGAACAGTGGCCTTTATATACACACCCTACAGTACAATACAATGGTCCCTACAATCTCATTGTCCATTGTACATTATAACAAAAGGTCATAGGTGGATTCGAACAGGTGGGCTGTGACTATTACAAACTGCTCAGGTGGGAGGTATCCTCAGGCTTCCCGCCGCATGGATAATGAACTGCAAATACAGTAAATGTCTGTAAACTACTTTTATACATAACTATACGCAGCAGCGAACAATCTCTTCCTAACCAACACCGGAATGTTTCTAATAAAATACTCTGCAGATTGATACTAAACACCATCGTTCAACCTTTGTCTGACCCTTCGTATCATGCAAAGAGGAATCCCCATGTCCACGAACCATTTACACTATACATACTCGCAGACATTATTTAGGGGAATATTATCTACAAAACACATTATATTGGTTAAATATGTAGCGATCGAGTCGCTCGCTAGACGCTCACAAACTCCACCGTAAATACACATCTCAATGTGCAGGAGACGTAGGAGCGTCCCCTACGCAACCTGAGGGGATGCGTACGCACGGGGGAGTGGGTGCACGAGCAGCGGGCATGTGCATTGGGGTTAGTACAAGGCATTGTGAATCACAATATTTTTCGACTTTGACAAGAAATAGATTTACCGGTAGGTTTAAAATCTTATTTTCTCTTACATCCTAGAGGGACTCTGTAAGGACCATGGGGATTATACCAAAGCATCCAATCGGGCGTGAGTGCGTATGACTCTGCAGCACCGGCTGAGCAAACGCTAGGTCCTCATCTGCCAGGGTATCAAACTTGTAGAATTTAGCAAAAGTGTTTGACCCCGACCAAGTCGCCGCTCGGCAAAGTTGTAATGCCGAGACGCCTCGGGCAGCCGCCCAAGAAGAGCCCACCTTCCTAGTGGAATGGGCCTTAACCGAATTTGGTACCGGCAATCCAGCCGTAGAATGAGCCTGCTGAATCGTGTCACAAATCCAGCGAGCAATAGTCTGCTTCGAAGCAGGTGTGCCAATCTTATTGGCCACATACAGGACAAACAGGGCCTCTGTTTTCCTAATACTAACCGCCCTGGCTACATAAATCTTTAAGGCCCTGACTACGTCCAGGGATCTGGAATCCTCCAGGTCACTTGTAGCCACAGGCACCACAATAGGTTGATTCACATGGAATGAAAAAACCACCTTAGGCAAAAATTGCGGTCGTGTCCTCAATTCAGCTCGATCCACATGAAAAATCAAGTAGGGGCTTTAGTGTGACAAAGCCGCCAATTCTGATACTCGCCTTGCTGATGCCAAGGCCAACAACATGACCACCTTCCAAGTAAGAAATTTCAACTCAACCTTGTTTAGCGGTTCAAACCAGTGTGATTTTAGGAACTGCAACACTACGTTGAGGTCCCATGGTGGAGGCACAAAAGGGGGCTGGATGTGCAGCACTCCCTTTACAAACATCTGGACTTCTGGAAGAGAAGCCAATTCCTTCTGAAAGAAAATCGAGAGGGCCGAAATCTGAACCTTAACAGAGCCTAATTTCCGGCCCATATCCACTCCTGTTTGTAGAATGTGGAGAAAATGACCCAGATGAAAATCTTCCGTAGGTGCATTCTTGGTCTCACACCAAGACACATACTTTCGCCAGATACGGTGATAATGTTTTACCGTCACCTCCTTCCTAGCCTTTATTAAAGTATGGATGACCTCTTCCGGAATCCCCTTTTTTGCTAGGATTCGGCGTTCAACCGCCATGCCGTCAAACGTAACCGTGGTGAGTCTTGAAATAGACAGGGCCCCTGTTGCAACAGGTCTTCCCTCAGCAGAAGAGGCCAGGGATCTCCTGTGAGCATCTCTTGTAGATCTGAGTACCAGGCCATTCGTGGCCAGTCTGGGACAACGAGTATCGTCTGTACTCTTCTTTGTCTTATGATCCTCAACACTTTTGTGATGAGAGGAAGAGGAGGAAACACGTAGACCAATTTGAACACCCACGGTGTTAACAGAGCGTCTACTGCTACTGCCTGAGGGTCCCGAGACCTGGCACAATACCTCCGAAGTTTTTTGTTGAGGCGTGACGCCATCATGTCTAATTGAGGAGTTCCCCAAAGATGTATTATGTCTGCAGAGACTTCTTGATGAAGTCCCCACTCTCCTGGATGGAGATCGTGTCTGCTGAGGAAATCTGCTTCCCAGTTGTCCACTCCCGGAATGAAGACAGCCGACAGAGCGCTCACGTGATTTTCCGCCCAGCGAAGAATCCTGGTGGCTTCCGCCATCGCGACTCTGCTTCTTGTCCCGCCTTGGCAGTTCACATGAGCCACTGTGGTGGGATTGTCTGACGGAATCATAACCGGTAGGTTTTGAAGAAGACTCTCCGCTTGTCGAAGGCCGTTGTATATGGCCCTGAGTTCCAACACATTGATGTGTAGACATGACTCCTGATCTGACCAAAGTCCCTGAAAATTTCTTCCTTGTGTGACTGCTCCCCATCCTCGGAGGCTCGCGTCCGTGGTAACCAGGATCCAATCCTGAATTTCGAATCTGCGACCCTCCAGTAGATGAGCACTTTGCAACCACCACAGGAGAGACACCCTGGCCCATGGTGACAGAATCATTTTTCGATGTAAGTGTAGATGAGACCCGGACCACTTGTCCAGAAGGTCCCATTGAAAAGTCCTTGCATGGAACCTTCCGAATGGAATGGCCTTGTTGGCCGCCACCATTTTTCCCAGAACTCGAGTGCACTGGTGAACAGATACCCTTTTCGGTTTCAGCAGGTCTCTGACCATGTTCTGGATGTCCTGGGCTTTCTCCATTGGAAGCTAGACCTTCATTTGTTCCGTATCCAGTATCACACCTAGGAACGGTAGTCGAGTTGTCGGAATCAACTGTGACTTCGGTAGATTTAGAATCCAACCGTGTTGCTGGGAGAACTCTCAGAGAGAGCGCCACACTGCTCAGCAATTTGTCCCTTGATCTCGCTTTTATCAGGAGATCGTCCAAGTATGGGATAATTGTGACTCCATGCTTGCGCAGGACCACCATCATTTCCGCCATTATCTTGGTGAAAATCCTCGGGCCGTGGAAGTCCAAACGGCAACGTCTGAAACTGATAATGACAATCCTGTACAGCAAATCTCAGGAATTCTTGATGGGGGGCATATATGGGGACATGAAGGTACGCATCCTTTATGTCCAGAGACACCATAAACTCCCCCTCCTCCATGTTGGCTATTATCGCACTGAGCGATTCCATTTTGAATTTTAATCTTTTTATGTACAGGTTTAGGGATTTCAGATTGAATATAGGTCTGACCGAACCTTCTGGTTTCGAGACCACAAAGAGGGTTGAGTAGTAACCTCTTCCCTGCTGGTTCATGGGAACCCTGATTATCACTTGCTGTATACACAGCGTTTGAATTGCAGCTAACACTACATCCCGTTCCGACGTGGAAACTGGTAGAACCGACTTGAAAAATCGGCGCGGGGGCACCTCTTTGAATTCCAGTTTGTAACTCTGGGAAACTATTTCTAACACCCAGGGATTCAGGCCTGAGCTGACCCAGACCTGGCTGAAAAGTTGAAGACATGCGCCCACCGGCGCGGACTCCCTCAGGGGAGTCCCGGCGTCATGCTGTGGGTTTTGGAGTAGCCGGGGAGGACTTTTGTTCCTGGGCCCCTGCCGAAGCAGGTGCTCTTTTGCCTCTGCCCTTACCTCTGGCAAGGAAGGAGGATCCCCGACCTCTTCTGGACTTGTGCGACCGAAAGGACTGCATCTGATAGGGTGGCATTTTCTTTTGCTGTTGGGGAATATATGGTAAAAAATTTGATTTACCTGCTGTAGCTGTGGAAACCAGGTCCGTCAGCCCATCCCCAAACAATATATCACCCTTATAGGGTAGTACTTCCATATGCTTTTTGGAATCCGCATCACCCGTCCATTGGCGTAAGGATCGTCTCGCTGAGATAGACATGGCATTGGCCCTAGAAGCTAGCAATCCAATGTCTCTTTGAGCATCCCTCATAAATAAGACTGCGTCTTTAATATGGGCTAGAGTTAAGAATATAGTATCCTTATCCATATTTTCAAAATTATCTGTCAGCTCATCTGTCCAAGCTGCAATTGCGCTACACACCCATGCCGACGCAATCGTCGGTCGTAGTACAGCACCCATATGAGAATAAATACACTTTAAAGGTAGTTTCTTGCCTGCGATCTGCAGGGTCCTTAAGGGCAGCTGTGTCAGGAGACGGTAGCGCCACCTTCTTGGACAAGCACGCCAGGGACTTGTCCACAGTGGGAGGTGATTCCCAAATCTCCCTGTCCTGTTTAGGGAAGGGGTATGCCATATAAATTCTTTTGGGGATCTGCAGCCACTTCTACGGAGTCTCCCAAGCTTTTATAAAGAATTCATGTAATTCATGAGATGTGGGAAAATGAATAATCTGTTTCTTTTCCTTAAACATGTGTACCCTTGTGTCGGGGACCGAGGGTTCATCCTCAATATGCAAGACATCCCTAATAGCCACAATCATACACTGAATGGTTTTAGTCACCCTAGGGTGCAATTTTACTTAGTCATAGTCGACACTGGAATCAGAGCCCGTGTCGGTAGTAGTGTCGTGTTAAGGGACGTTTTTGAGACCCCGACAGGCCCTGTGAATCGGTCCAATCCGAGGATTGACCCCCTGATGTTCCCCTTAATTCAGCCTTATCAAGCCTTTCATGTAAAGATGTCACACTTGCATTTAACCTATGCCACATGCTCATCCAATCCTGAGTCGGCACCAGCGATGGGGACACACCACTCATTTGCTCCACCTCCTCCTTGGAGAAGCCTACCGCTTCAGACATGTCGACACACTTACCGACACCCCACACACACAGGGGGTTACCTATAAGGGGATAAATCCCCAACCAGGCCCTTAGGGGAGACAGAGAGAGAGAATGCCAGCACACACCCAGCGCCCAAACACTGGAATATATGACCAGACAGCGCTTTTATATATTTATAAGGTTAATCTCCACTCACTGCGTCGCCAATGTGCCCCCTCCTCTTTTTTCCAGTCTGTGAAGCTCAGCAGGGGAGAGAACAGGGAGCCAGCGTTTTCTCATGCAGCCTCTGCGGAGAAAATGGCGCTGATTAGTGCCGGCGGCGGGCTTTGGTCCCCTCATGATATTGTAAGAAAATGGAAGGGGTCTGTGGATTTACTGTCCCACAGCCTAATCCAACATATTTATGCCCAAATTGAGGTTTATTGCTGCCCAGGGCGCGCCCCCCCCCCCCCCCCCTGCACCCTACAGTGCATCTTGTGTGTGTGTGTGTGTGACTGGGAGCAATGGCGCGCAGCTTACCGCTGCGCGCTTACCTCATGAAGATCTGATGTCTTCTGTCGCCTAAAGTATTTTCCTCAATACTCACCCGGCTTCTATCTTCGGCATCTGTGAGGAGGACGGCGGGGCGGCTCCGGGACGAACCCCAGGTGAGACCTGTGTTCCGACTCCCTCTGGAGCTAATGGTGTCCAGTAGCCTTAGAAGCAGTGCCCAAATCTTCAAAGCCCTGACCACACCTAGTAACTCGGAATCCTCCAAGTCACGAGTAGCCACAGGCACCACAATAGGTTGGTTTATATGGAAAGATGACACCACTTTTGGCAGAAATTGTGGACGGGTCCGCAATTCTGCCCTGTCCATATGGAAAACCAGATAGGGGCTTTTATGACAAGGCCGCTAATTCTGACACACGCCTAGCTGAAGCTAAGGCTAATAGCATGACCACCTTCCACGTGAGAAATTTTTACTCCACGGTTTTAAGTGGCTCAAACCAGTGTGACTTCAGGAAACTCAACACCACGTTAAGATCACAAGGTGCCAATGGAGGCACAAAAGGGGGCTGAATATGCAGCACTCCCTTTACAAACGTCTGAACTTCAGGCAGAGAAGCCAGTTCTTTTTGAAAGAAAATAGAGACAGGGCCAAAATCTGGACCTTAATGGAACCCAATTTTAGTCCCTCCTGTAGGAAGTGAAGGAAACGGCCCAGCTGGAATTCCTCCATGGGGGCATTCCTGGCCTCACACCAAGCAACATATTTTCGCCATATACGGTGATAATGTTTAGCCGTCACGTCCTTCCTAGCCTTTATCAGCGTAGGAATGACCTCATCCGGAATGCCTTTTTCTGCTAGGATCCAGCGTTCAACCGCCATGCCGTCAAACGCAGCCGCGGTAAGTCTGGGAACAGACAGGGCCCCTGTTGCAACAAGTCCTGTCTTAGAGGCAGAGGCCATGGGTCCTCTGAGAGCATTTCTTGCAGGTCTGGATACCAAGTCCATCTTGGCCAATCCGGAACAATGAGTATTGTTCTCACTCCTCTTTTTCTTATGATTCTCAGCACCTTGGGTATGAGAGGAAGAGGAGGGAATACATAAACCAACTGGAACACCCACGGTGTCACTAGTGCATCTACAGCTATTGCCTGAGGGTCTCTTGACCTGGTGCAATACCTTTGTAGCTTTTTGTTGAGGCGGAATGCCATCATGTCCACCTGTGGCAGTTCCCACCGACTTGCAATCTGCGTGAAGACTTCTTGATGAAGTCCCCACTCTCCCGGGGTGGAGGTCGTGCCTGCTGAGGAAGTCTGCTTTCCAGTTGTCCACCCCCGGAATGAACACTGCTGACAGTGCTCTTACGTGATTCTCTGCCCAGCGAAGAATTCTGGTGGCTTCCGCCATTGCCACCCTGCGCCTTGTGCCACCTTGGCGGTTTACATGAGCCACTGCGGTGATGTTGTCCGACTGAATCAGCACGATTGGTCGCGAAGCAGAGTCTCCGCTTGACGTAGGGCGTTGTATATGGCCCTTAGTTCCAGGATATTGATGTGAAGGCAAGTCTCCTGACTTGACCACAGACCTTGGAAATTTCTTCCCTGTGTGACTGGCCCCCACCCTCGGAGGCTTGCATCGGTGGTCACCAGGACCCAGTCCTGAATGCCGAATCTGCGGCCCTCGAGAATGTGAGCACTCTGCAGCCACCACAGGAGAGACACCCTGGCCCTGGGGGATAGGGTGATCAGCCGATGCATCTGTAGATGTGATCCGGACCACTTGTCCAACAGATCTCATTGAAAGGTCCTCGCATGGAACCTGCCAAAGGGAATGGCCTCATATGATGCCACCATCTTTCCCAGGACTCGCGTGCAGTGATGCACAGACACCTGTTTTGGTTTTAATAGGTCTCTGACCAGTGTCATGAGCTCCTGAGCCTTCTCCATCGGGAGATAAACCCTCTTCTGGTCTGTGTCCAGAATCATGCCCAGGAAGGGCAGACGAGTCGTAGGAATCAACTGCGACTTTGGAATATTTAGAATCCAGCCGTGCTGTTGTAACACTTCCCGAGAGCATGCTACGCTGATCAGCAACTGCTCTCTGGACCTCGCCTTTATAAGGAGATCGTCCAAGTATGGGATAATTGTGACCCCTTGCTTTCGCAGGAGCACCACCATTTCCGCCATCACCTTGGTAAATATTCTCGGTGCCGTGGAGAGACCAAACGGCAACGTCTGGAATTGGTAATGACAATCCTGTACCCAAAATCTGAGGTACGCCTGATGAGGTGGATAAATGGGGACATGAAGGTATGCATCCTTTATGTCCAGAGACACCATAAAATCCCCCCCTTCCAGGCTTGCGATGACCGCTCTGAGCGATTCCATTTTGAACTTGAACCTTTTCAGGTATATGTTCAGGGATTTTAAATTCAATATGGGTCTGACCGAACCGTCCGGTTTCGGTACCACAAACATGGTCGAATAATAACCCTTCCCTTGTTGAAGGAGGGGAAGCTTGACCACCACCTGCTGAAGATACAATTTGTGAATTGCAGCTAGCACTATTTCCCTCTTTAAGGGGGAAGCTGGCAGGGCCGATTTGAGGTATCGATGAGGGGGCCTCTCTTCGAATTCCAGCTTGTATCCCTGAGACACAATCTCTATTGCCCATGGATCCACCTGGGAGTAAACCCACTTGTGGCTGAAATTTCGGAGATGCACCCCCACCGGGCCTAGCTCCGCCTGTGGAGCCCCAGCGTCATGCGGTGGATTTAGTGGAAGCCGGGGAGGACTTCTGTTCCTGGGAACTAGCTGTGTTGTGCAGCTTCTTTCCTCTGCCCTTGCCTCTGGCAAGAAAGGATGCACCTCGGACTTTCTTGTGTTTTTGCGATCGAAAGGACTGCATTTGGTAATACGGTGCTTTCTTAGGTTGTGAGGGAACATATGGCAAAAAGTTTGACTTTCCAGCAGTAGCTGTGGAGACCAGGTCTGAGAGACCCTCCCCAAACAACTCATCACCCTTGTAAGGTAAAACCTCCATGTGCCTTTTTGAGTCAGCATCGCCTGTCCATTGCCGAGTCCACAGGACCCTTCTGGCAGAAATCGACATTGCATTTATTCTAGAGCCCAGAAGGCTAATGTCTCTTTGAGCATCTCTCATATATAGGACAGCGTCTTTTATATGCCCCAGGGTCATTAATATAGTATCCTTGTCCAAGGTATCAAGTTCCTCAGATAAGGTATCCGTCCATGCTGCTACAGCACTCTTCTACCGTGAATCTGCAGGGGAGAGCCTGGGGAGCTTCCTCTCAGCGGAGCTGTGGAGAGAAAATGGCGCTGGTGAGTGCTGAGGAAGAAGCCCCGCCCCCTCAGCGGCGGGCTTCTGTCACGCGTTTCTGTACACAATTATGGCGGGGGCTCATGCATATACACAGTGCCCAACTGTATATATGCCCAACTTTTGCCAAGAGGTCCTAATTGCTGCCCAGGGCGCCCCCCCCCCTTCACCCTACAATGACCGGAGTATGTGGGTGTAGTGTGGGAGCAATGGCGCACAGCTGCAGTGCTGTGCGCTACCTCAGTTTGAAGACTGGAGTCTTCTGCCGCCGATTTTGAAGTCTTCTTGCTTCTTTCAGCCGGCTTCTGTCTTCCGGCTCTGCGAAGGGGACGTCGGCGCGGCTTCGGGATCGGACGACAAAGGGTGAGATCCTGTGTACGATCCCTCTGGAGCTAATGGTGTCCAGTAGCCTAAGAAGCAAGACCTATCTGCAGAGAGTAGGGCTGCTTCTCTCCCCTCAGTCCCACGTAGCAGGGAGTCTGTTGCCAGCAGATCTCCCTGAAAATAAAAAACCTAACAAAATACTTTCTTATAGCAAGCTCAGGAGAACTCACTAAACAGCACCCAGCTCGTCTAGGCACAGATTCAAACTGAGGTCTGGAGGAGGGACATAGAGGGAGGAGCCAGAGCACACTAGTATCCAAATTCTTTCTTAAAGTGCCCTGTCTTCTTTACGGAGTCCCCAGCATCCACTAGGACGTTAGAGAAATACGGGGGACCTACGTCTTTTGTCCCCCATATTTTTGGCACCAGGACTAACCCATTCCCACAGAAAAACATGCTCAGATCTCTCCATAATATTTTAGTCAGTTTAAAAACTAAAAATATTTTAAAAAATATATTAAATAATACTTGTGGCTCCTAAATAGACAAACCAAGTAGATAATCCCTTCTAATATAAATAGATATGCTATTACCAATAAAAAAAAAACACCAAAAAAAAAACGTTTTTAAAATTTGAATATACTTTTGTCGAAAAGCCGCAATTTAACCATTGCAGACATGTCGAATTTGACAAATGTCGAATTGCAAAAAGTCGAATCTGAAACGGACGTTTTTTTGTCGAAAAGTACTGTATTGCAATGTTGAATCAGATTTGTCGAAAATGCCCCGTTTTTCGACATTTGCGGCAATTCGACCGCAATTGCATATGGCCCTATATCTATCTCACTGGGGCTCTGCACTCACTATAATAACTAACAATAATAAACAGGGGAGATTTAGTTCACCTACTGACCAATGCATTTAAGCCTGCAGCCCCCAACAAGGGACCCCACTATACTGCAGGCTCTGCTCTATTGCTCAAAATAATTACCAGAAAAACATCTATCACATTAGTGTTACACTTTAGGTATGCTGCTACCTGGTCTAAAGCTCACAGCAACTTACCTTATATAGGTGAGACCGTTCCCTACACACCTAATGTAAAGCACCCAGGAGAACAGCAGACACAATCTATACTTACCTTATATAGGTGAGACCGTTACCTACACACCTAATGTAAAGCACCCAGGAGAACAGCGGACACAATCTATACTTAACTTAAATCAGAGTGCATGAGAGAAGGTGACCACAAAAAGATTAATGAAAAACTAATCTAATAAACAAAAAGAATATATATATATATATATATATATATATATATATATTCATTCTCCTATGTAACCTGTAGATCTGCACACACCAGGAGATAGACATTTATGTATGTGGTAAGACTACTGGGAGACCTTGAATTGAGCAATATTGGATCTGGCCATTACATTCTCTAAAGTCATAACCTCAGATCTGCACAGAGCAGTAACTATTATTCACAAGTAATTAGGAATGTGTTCATCAGGAACAAGTCCACAATTACCGTCTGAAGGTTACACAATCATTTCAAGTCTACACAATTGATATTTGAAGATAACAAGACTTATGGTCGACTTACCAGGGTTAACTCTTTTTCTTTGAGAAAAAAGGTACTACCACCTATACGCGCTATCCAATACAGGCCCTCATTCCGAGTTGATCGCTCTGTAAATTTCTTCGCATCGCAGCGTTTTTCTGCTTAGTACGCATGCGCAATGTTCGCACTGCGACTGCGCCAAGTAATTTTGCTATGAAGATAGGATTTTTACTCACGGCTTTTTCATCGCTCCGGCGATCGTAGTGTGATTGACAGGAAATGGGTGTTACTGGGCGGAAACACAGCGTTTTATGGGCGTGTGGATAAAAACGCTACCGTTTCCGGAAAAAACGCAGGAGTGGCCGGAGAAATGGGGGAGTGTCTGGGCGAACGCTGGGTGTGTTTGTGACGTCAAACCAGGAACGACAAGCACTGAACTGATCGCAGATGCCGAGTAAGTGTGGAGCTACTCAGAAACTGCTAAGTAGTTTGAAATCGCAATATTGCGAATACTTCGTTCGCAATTTTAAGAAGCTAAGATACACTCCCAGTAGGCGGCGGCTTAGCGTGAGCAACTCTGCTAAATTCGCCTTGCGAGCGATCAACTCGGAATGAGGGCCACAATACATAAATGATACAGTGAATGATGTACAAACAATGTAATATCAATGATGGATATCCCAAATGATGTGAAAATATATATAGAAGGACATCTTTTTCTTTGAGGTCCACAGGATCCACAGTCCTTGTATTGGGGTGTAGGTGGTAGGAGTTAACCGAGGACCACACAGTTAAGATTTTAGCTCCCATGATGCACCGGACCTCCTTCTCATATACCCCGCCTCCGGCCTAGGGAAGCTAGTTTTGTTAACAAGTCAAAAGGCAGGAGCTGGATTTCAGGAGAAAAGGAAGACTTGAACATACAAGACACACTATCCTGCAGAGTAGAAAAAATCAAAGGGGGGAAAAAATTGGAATTTAATTAACTGCCGGTAAATCCTTTTCTCGTAGTCCGTAGAGGATACTTGGGTCCACATTAGTTCCATAGGGTATAGACGGGTCCACTAGGAGCCATGGGCACTTTAAGAAATTAATAATGTGGGCTGGCTCCTCCCTCTATGCTCAGTCTACCAGACTCAGTCTAGAAACTGTGCCCGAGTGGACGGACATACTTCAAGAGAAGGATTTAACTGAACAGTAGTGAGATTCGAACCAGCACACACAACCAAGAGGAAAGCCATGCTAACCAAACTTGAAAACGAACAGGAATGGCTGAACCAACTATAAAAATACTTAACCAAGTAACAGTGCAGAAAAATGAAGCACCGGGCGGGTGCCCAGCATCCTCTACGCACTACGAGAAAAGGATTTACTGGTAGGTAATTAAAATCCTATTTTCTCTTACATCATAGAGGATACTGGGGTCCATTTAGTACCATGGGGATGCACCAAAGCTCCCAAAACGGGTGGGAGAGTGCGGAGGTTCCTGCAGAACTGATTGATCAAACTGAAGGTCCTCAGCGGCCAAAGTATCGAACTTGTAGAACTTAGCAAACGTGTTCGACCCTGACCAAGTAGCCGCTCGTCAAAGCTGTAAAGCCGAGACACCCCGGGCAGCTGCCCAGGAAGAAACCACTAACCGAGTAGAGTGGGCCTGAACCGATTTTGGAACCGGCAAGCCTGCCGTAGAATAAGCATGCTGGATAGTAAGCCAGATCCAGCGAGCAATAGACTGCTTTGAAGTCGGGCACCCAATTTTATTGGGATCATAGAAAACAAACAGCGAGTCAGATTTTCTGTGACAAGCCGTCCGCTTCACATACATTTTCAATGCCCTCACAACATCTGAGGACTTTGAAGAAGCAGAGGTGTCGGTAATCACCGGAACCACAATAGGTTGGTTGATGTGAAATGCAGACACCGCCTTAGGAAGAAACTGCTGACGAGTTCTGAGCTCAGCGTGATCCTCATGAAAAATCAAGTAGGGGCCCTTGTGAGACAATGCCCCCCCAGTTCCGACACGCGCCTGGCTGATGCCAGGGCCAACAGTGTAACTGTCTGCCACATAAGAAACTTTACGTCCACTGCCTGTAAATGCTCAAACCAATCCGATTGGAAGAACTGCAACACCACGTTGAGATCCCAAGGTGCCATAGGAGGCCCAAAGGGCAGTTGGATGTGCAGAACACCCTTCAAAAAAGTATGAACCTCAGGAAGAAACACCAATTGCTTCTGGAGGAAAATGGACAAGGCCGAAATCTGGACTTTCAAGGAGCCCAAACGGAGGCCCACATCCACTCCTGCCTGCAGAAAAAGGAGAAACTGTCCCAGCTTAAATTCCGTCGCAGAAATTTTCCTGTTCTCACACTAAGAGACTTATTGCTTCCAAATACGGCGGTAATGTTTAGACGTTACCCCCTTTCTGGCTTGGATCAAGGTTGGAATAACCTTATCCGGAATCCCTTTCTGGGCTAGAATTTGACGCTCAACCTCCATGCCGTCAAACTTAGCCGCGGTAAGTCTTGATAGACGAACGGCCCCTGTTGCAGAAGATCCTCTCGAAGAGGAAGAGGCCACAGGTCCTCCAGGAGCAACTCCAGTAGATCAGCGTATCAGGCCCTTCTTAGCCAGTCCAGAGCAATGAGAAATGCTTGAACCTTTTCCCTTTTTATTCTTCTGAGAATCCTTGGGATTAGCGGAAGTGGTGAAAACACGTAGACCATCTGGTAGACCCACGGAGTCACCAGAGAGTCCGCCTCCACTGCTTGCGGGTCTCTCGACCTGGAACAATATGGCTTGAGCTTCTTGTTGAGACGAGAGGCCCTCATGTCGATTTGGGGAAGTCCCGACGTGCCAGGGACTCAAACACCTGCGGGTGAAGGTCCCACTCTCCTGGATGGACGTCGTGTCTGCCGAGGGAGTTCGCTTCCCAGTTGTCCACTACCGGAATGAAGATTGCCAACAACGCCACCGCATGTCTTTATGCCCAGAGGAGAATCCTTTTTACCTCCAAAATTGCCGCTCTGCTTTTCGTTCCGCCTTGTCGGGTTATGTACGCTACTGCCGTCACATTGTCCGACTGAACTTGTATGGCCTGGTCTTGAAGAAGATGGGATGCCTGTAGAAGGGCGTTGTATATGGCTCTGAGTTCCAGAATGTTGATCGGAAGAATAGATTCTTGACTTGACCATTTTCCTTGGAACTGTTCCCCTTGGGTGACTGCTACCCAACTGAGGCTTGCGTCTGTGGGTAGCAGAATCCAATTTTGAATCCCGAACCTTCGGCCTTCGGTTAGGTGAGAAGTCTGAAGCCACCACAGAAGAGAAATCCTGGCTCTTGGCGACAGACGTATCCTCTGGTGCATGTGGAGATGCGATCCGGACCATTTGTCCAACAGATCCAGCTGGAAGTGCCTTGCATGAAACATTCCATATTGCAGAGATCAGTAAGAGGCCACCATTTTCCCCAAGAGGCGAATGCACAGGTGCACCAAAATTCGGGTCGGCTTTAGAACATCCCGTACCATCAACTGGATCACCAATGCCTTTTCCATTGGGAGGAATACACTCCGCACCTCCGTATCCAGTATCATTCCCAGGAACGAAAGCCTCCGTGTTGGTTCCAGGTGAGATTTAGGCAGGCTTAGAATCCACCCGTGATCCTGGAGTAACATCGTTGAGAGGGCAATGCTGTGTAACAACTTCTCCCTGGACGGTGCTTTGATTAGTAGGTCATCAAGGTACGGTATTATGTTCACTCCCCGCAAGCGGAGGAGCAACATCAACTCTGCTATTACCTTGGTTAACACCCGTGGAGAGTCCAAATGGCAGTGCCTGGAACTGGTAATGGCATTCCTGTAACGCAAACCTGAGATAAGCCTGATGAGGCGGCCAAGTCGGGACATGAAGGTACGCATCCTTGATGTCCAGAGACATCCGGAAATCCCCATCCTCCAGACCTGAGATCACCGCTCTTAGAGACTCCATCTTCAATTTAAACACCTTTAAATATGGGTTCAGAGACTTGAGGTTTAAAATAGGTCATACCAAACCGTCCGGTTTCGGCACTACAAACAGTTTGGAATCATAACCCTTATTTTGTAGGTGAGGTGGAACTGGAACAATGGCCTGAGCCTGTACCAGTTGTTGAATTGCTGCCTGTAAAGTCAAGGTTGCTTCTGCAGAAGCTGGTAAACCGGATTTGAAGAATCTGGGAGGTGGGAGTTCTTGAAATTCCAGTCTTTATCCCTGTGCGATAAGATATTTCACCTAGGTATCTAGGCATGACGTTGCCCAGATGTGAATGAAATAACGTATCCGGGCTCCCACCTGCCTCTCTTCTAGGCAGTGTGGTCCACTGTGATGCTGAAGGCTTTGAGGAAGCAGAACCAGAGGTCTGTTCCTGAGAACCTGCAGCTACGGCTATTCTGGGTTTACCTTTACCGCCTCTGAATGCTATAGAAGAATCCTTGGACTTGTTTTTAAATTTAGCTGTCCGAAAGGACTGCAAAGTCAGAGCAGAGGGTCGCTGCAGAAGGAAGGTATGTAGACTTACACGCAGTGACCTTAGATATCCAAGTATCTAGTTAATCTCCAAACAGAGCCGCGCCCGTGAATGGTAGTCTCTCCACGCCTTTTCTGGAATCTGCATCCGCAGTCCACTAGTGTAGCCACAAGCCCCTGCGTGCTGACACTACCATGGCAGTGGTGCATGCGTTGAGTAAACCAATTTCTTTTATGGCCTCCACCATAAAGTTAGCAGCATCTTGGAGGTGCTGTAGGAGTTAATGTCATCCCTGGTTAGTGAATCTAAATCTTCAATTAGATTATCAGACAATCTTGCAATTGCCCTAGTGATCCATGCACAAGCAATATTGGGTCTCTGGGCTAGCCCAGCCGACAAGTACATAGATTTGAGAGTGGTCTCACTCTTACAGTCAGCCGCGTCCTTTAAGGACACCGCCCCGGGAACCGGTAAGACTATCTTACGTGACATCCTGGACACAGATGCGTCCACTATCGGCGGGTTTTCCCATTTTTTACTATCCTCCAAAGTAAAGGGGAAGGAAGAAATTAACCTTTTTGGGATCTGACATTTTTGGTCAGGGTTCACCCAAGCTTCTTCAAAGAGGACATTTAACTCATTTGAAGCCGGAAAAGTAGCTGAGGATTTCTTTTTTGTATTAAAGTAAGATTCCTCAATTACTTCCTCTGCCCTGACAGGAATATGTAAGACAGTTCTAACCGCCTCTATGAGGGCCTGAATACCCTGTGCCAGGACAGCACACCCCCCCACTGGCATCCATATCATCCGGATACGGATCAGTGTCACCCTGCATAAGTTGGCCAGAGTACGCTTTTGTGGGCAAATGGCGAGGGATTGAGACACACGTATGGGAGCTGAATCTTTGTTGATCAGGTCATCCATAGACTGCCTTAAGAATTGTGTCTCCTTTTCATTATGAGATAGCTTAGTGCAAATATTAGAAATCATCCCTTTAATGGAAGCCAACCACGGGGGTTCAGCCCCACTAGCTGGAGAGGGAGCACAATCGTGGGTGCAGGGTAGTGAGTCCTCAGGGGATGAGAGACATTCTGCAGTACAAGAGACACAGTCCATGGACATGATTGTGAAAGGGACACACACACACACACACACACACACACACACACACACACGTGAAACACAGTATACGTAGGCAGGGTCCTCAGAAATCAGAACCAGACACATAGCGCCCCTTTAGCAAAGTTAAACTGAGCTGGGTCACAAGAACAGGCACTTTAGTAGAGCTTTATAAATTTACCCCCCCCCCCCCCCTTTCACTAAGACCCCCTGGTACCGCTGAGGGGACCTGGAGTCCTTGTGGAGGAGCAGCGCTTCCCTGTGAATGCTTCCTGTATGAGCTGCAGAGGGAAAATGGTGCTGGAGAGCTGTAGGATCCGCTCTGAGTGAAGCCCCGCCCCCTGTAATGGCGACAGCTTCCCGCATTTTTTATACTGGCCTAAGGAACTAAATGTCTAACTAAGTGATTAAAATCCCTGTTAGCACAGTGTGACCATTATAGGAGTCTCAGTGCGGCCCTCGCCGCAGCGTGTGTCCTTCTGAGCCTGAGACACAATATTATCCAATTCTGCACCAAACAGAATGTTTCCAGCGAAAGGCAGAACTTCCAACGCCCTTTTAGACTCTGAATCCGCCATCCAGGAGTGTAGCCAGAGTACACAGCGAGCTACCACTGAAGTAGTCGAGGCCCTGGAAGCCAACAGACTCGTATCCCAGGATGCCTCTTCTATATATCGGGCTGATTTCTTGAGGTTAGCAATAAGAGACAGCTTGTCTATGGAACCATCTAACTTCAGACTGTCCTCTAGTGCCTCAGCCCAATTAATGTGGAGGAGTGCACCAGGCGTGCCACGTGAACATCCACACGAGGGGGAATTTCCCATTTAGCACACTCTCCTTGTGGTAAAGGGTAACGAGATGCTCTTAGGCACCAGGACCTTCTTACTAGGAGCATTCCAAGCTTCCTGAAGGAGTTCAGCATGACACTCAGTGAGGGAACTCAGCCTTAACCACCTTCTGACGCTTAAAGATGATCCTCCTCACCCGACAAAGAGCCAGAGAGAGAGAGGTGTCCAACTCTTCCTCTGAGGACTCCAGAGTCTAACCACTGTGTAGACTGTAAGGATAACAGAGAGAGAGAGAGAGAGAGAGAGAGAGAGAGATGTGTCCAACTCTTCCTCTGAGGACTCCAGAGTCTGACCACTGTCTAGACTGTAAGGATAACAGAGAGAGAGAGGTGTCCAACTCTTCCTCTGAGGACTCCAGAGTCTGACCACTGTCTAGACTGTAAGGATAACAGAGAGCGCTTATGTGCCATACTCATCTGAGGACGGTCTGCTGCAGCAACTGCTGAGAGGTGGCCGACGTGTGGTCTGAGTAGGTCAATAAGTTCATCCATGGAGAATACCCCGGGGAATGCAATGCATGGGGCAATTGCTGCAGAAACCCCACATTAGGCAGCAAAGCAGGAGGCACCAATCGCTCCCCCCAGGGTGGAGCCTGCACAGGGCCTGGTTGGAGCAGCCGTTGTAGGTTTGGCACATAGCATTTATCACAAATGTTCCTGCAAAAGGTCCTGTGAAGATAATGCTGCCGCACAGGCCTTACATGGAACCAGCACAGGTGCATTATCCTCTTTCTTACACTTTGGAAGACCAGAAGCTAAGCACACACAATGTCCAGCTCTAGCAACTGCAGATGTGACGGCCTTCACAAATCACACAGTCATTGTGAGGAACCACAGCCCGGAACACCTGTACTCACATGTAAGGGATAGATACAATGCAGTCACACAGCCCGGAACACCTGCACTCACATGTAAGGGATAGATACAATGCAGTCACACAGCCCGGAACACCTGCACTCACATGTAAGGGATAGATACAATGCAGTCACACAGCCCGGAACACCCGCACTCACATGTAAGGGACAGATACAATGCAGTCACACACCCCGGAACACCTGTACTCACATGTAAGGGATAGATACAATGCAGTCACACAGCCCGGAACACCTGTACTCACATGTAAGGGATAGATACAATGCAGTACCACAACCCGGAACACCCGTACTCACATGTAAGGGATAGATACAATGCAGTCACACAGCCCGGAACACCTGTACTCACATGTAAGGGATAGATATAATGCAGTCACACAGCCCGGAACACCTGTACTCACATGTAAGGGATAGATACAATGCAGTCACACAGCCCGGAACACCTGCACTCACATGTAAGGGAAGATACAATGCAGTCACACAGCCCGGAACACCTGCACTCACATGTAAGGGATAGATACAATGCAGTCACACAGCCCGGAACACCTGCACTAACATGTAAGGGATAGATACAATGCCGTCACACAGCCCGGAACACCTGCACTCACATGTAAGGGATGATACAATGCAGTCACACAGCCCGGAACACCTGCACTCACATGTAAGGGATAGATACAATGCAGTCACACAGCCCGGAACACCTGTACTCACATGTAAGGGACAGATACAATGCAGTATACAATGCAGTCACACAGCCCGGAACACCTGCACTCACATGTAAGGGATAGATACAATGCAGTCACACAGCCCGGAACACCTGCACTCACATGTAAGGGATAGATATAATGCAGTCACACAGCCCGGAACATCTGTACTCACATGTAAGGGATAGATATAATGCAGTCACACAGCCCGGAACATCTGTACTCACATGTAAGGGATAGATACAATGCAGTCACACAGCCCGGAACACCTGTACTCACATGTAAGGGACAGATACAATGCAGTCACACAGCCCGGAACACCTGCACTCACATGTAAGGGATAGATACAATGCAGTCACACAGCCCGGAACATCTGTACTCACATGTAAGGGATAGGTACAATGCAGTCACACAGCCCGGAACACCTGTACTCACATGTAAGGGATAGATACAATGCAGTCACACAGCCCGGAACACCTGCACTCACATGTAAGGGATATATACAATGCAGTCACACAGACCGGAACACCTGCACTCACCTGTAAGGGACAGATACAATGCAGTCACACAGCCCGGAACACCTGCACTCACATGTAAGGGATAGATACAATGCAGTCACACAGCCCGGAACACCTGTACACACATGTAAGGGATAGATACAATGCAGTCACACAGCCCGGAACACCTGTACTCACATGTAAGGGATAGATACAATGCAGTCACACAGCCCGGAACACCTGTACTCACATGTAAGGGATAGATACAATGCAGTCACACAGCCCGGAACACCTGTACTCACATGTAAGGGACAGATACAATGCAGTCACACAGCCCGGAACACCTGTACTCACATGTAAGGGATAGATATAATGCAGTCACACAGCCCGGAACATCTGTACTCACATGTAAGGGATAGATACAATGCAGTCACACAGCCCGGCACACCTGCACTCACATGTAAGGGATAGATACAATGCAGTCACACAGCCCGGAACGTCTGTACTCACATGTAAGGGATAGATACAATGCAGTCACACAGCCCGGAACACCTGCACTCACATGTAAGAGACAGATACAATGCAGTCACACAGCCCGGAAAACCTGCACTCACATGTAAGGGATAGATACAATGCAGTCACACAGCCCGGAACACCTGCACTCACATGTAAGGGACAGATACAATGCAGTCACACAGCCCGGAACACCTGCACTCACATGTAAGGGATAGATACAATGCAGTCACACAGCCCGGAACACCTGTACTCACATGTAAGGGATAGATACAATGCAGTCACACAGCCCGGAACACCTGCACTCACATGTAGGGGATAGATACAATGCAGTCACACAGCCCGGAACACCTGCACTCACATGTAAGGGATAGATACAATGCAGTCACACAGCCCGGAACACCTGCACTCACATGTAAGGGATAGATACAATGCAGTCACACAGCCCGGAACACCTGCACTCACATGTAAGGGATAGATACAATGCAGTCACACAGCCCGGAACACCTGTACTCACATGTAAGGGATAGATACAATGCAGTCACACAGCCCGGAACACCTGCACTCACATGTAAGGGATAGATACAATGCAGTCACACAGCCCGGAACACCTGCACTCACATGTAAGGGATAGATACAATGCAGTCACACAGTCCGGAACACCTGTACTCACATGTAAGGGATAGATACAATGCAGTCACACAGCCCGGAACACCTGTACTCACATGTAAGGGATAGATACAATGCAGTCACACAGCCCGGAACACCTGCACTCACATGTAAGGGATAGATACAATGCAGTCACACAGCAGAGCTAGCACCAGTCACACACAATGCAAGGAAATAACAATTACAATGGGCACTGACGTCATCTCCTCACACCAAATGGTAGGTAGGACTAGTGCATGTATAACCTGGCCACTTCTGGAGACAGAACCCAGCATTCCCAGAGCCTGGCATCACACTCATTCTCATTGGAATGTCACTCAGAGACTCTTATAAGGGAAGCATGTGGGGAAGGGGCAGCCAAGAGGGAATCCCAGCTGTGGAATCTGGCTCTGGGAGAGGACCTACCTCCCCTGGCTGACATCACCCACCAGGCACCCTGGCCTCCATTATCCTATATATGTATTATATGCATGCCCTGGTGGTCTAGTGTAACCCGTAGCAGCAGCCAGGGATCACATTAGAGCCTGCAGAAGCATGGACTACATGTATTGTGGGTCCCACGTGCCAGAGAATGCCTTACCTGTCCTCCGGCTGCAGTCCTGGGTCCTGGATACTGTATTAGCGTGGCGATCAGGAAGTAACCACGCCGGAATCATCAGTCTCTTAGCCTCACTGACGTTGCGGCACCAGCGGGGGATTGTGGGAGCAGCAGCGGCACTCAGAGAGACTCCCAGCGCTGCTCATTCATTCCTCTCCGCTGTGTGACCGGTGCTCCGGCTTCTGCCAGCACCAACACTAAAACTGCCCACTGGCCAGGGGCGGGGTACATGGGGAGGAGGTCCGGAGCATCCTGGGAAATAAAAGCTTAACTGTGTGATGCCCGGTCGACTCCTACCACCTACACCCCGATGTAAGGACTGTGGATCACTATGGACCCTAAAGAAGAAAACGCCCTTAACAGAAAACACCCGATACAAATGTTGCTGCTGACGGGCGCAATATTAGCATTTCAGATCACCACCCCCGGGGGACGTGAGCTGAAATGCGCAAAACTTTTTGTGATTGCGCCCATGATGTTAGTTGGGTTAAGTAGCTTTACAAAGCTAATCCATACTGCTATGGGCGCGATATGACCAAAAATGGGGGACAATTGAATATTGCCCCGCAAACTCCTGTCACTGTAGACAGGAGATCGGGCGCGATATTACAATTGAATATCGCCCCTTGTGTTATAAACACCCAACTAAGAACAGGGCTGATGGTCCTAGACTACATCACTGGGCAGATACATTTCCATCATTAGTCTGTAATAAGAGAGGAGGGTGTAGGATAAGAGATTGCTGTAGTGACTGAGCAATGAGAATATGTGACTTCTATAATAAGTGTTTATTACTCACCTGTGCTGATATCTGTAGGGATCTCCTCCTCCTTACACTGCTGATCTCCCCTCACATACGTCTCTTCTTCTCCCTCTAGATCTTCTGCCTTTATATCAGTCACATACGTCTCTTCTTCTCCCTCTATATCTTCTGCCTTTATATCAGTCACATACGTCTCTTCTTCTCCCTCTATATCTTCTGCCTTTATATCAGTCACATACGTCTCTTCTTCTCCCTCTATATCTTCTGCCTTTATATCAGTCACATACGTCTCTTCTTCTCCCTCTGTATCTTCTGCCTTTATATCAGTCACATATGTCTCTTCTTCTCCCTCTATATCTTCTACCTTCATATCAGTCACATACGTCTCTTCTTCTCCCTCTGCATCTTCTGCCTTTATATCAGTCAGACAGTCATCCTAAATAGCCCACAAAACAATATACATTAATAATAAGAATCTACTTACCGATAATTCTATTTCTCGTAGTCCGTAGTGGATGCTGGGGACTCCGTCAGGACCATGGGGAATAGCGGCTCCGCAGGAGACAGGGCACAAAAAAGTAAGCTTTTAGGATCACATGGTGTGTACTGGCTCCTCCCCCTATGACCCTCCTCCAAGCCTCAGTTAGGTACTGTGCCCGGACGAGCATACATAATAAGGAAGGATCTTGAATCCCGGGTAAGACTCATACCAGCCACACCAATCACACCGTACAACTTGTGATTTGAACCCAGTTAACAGTATGATAACAACGAAGTAGCCTCTAAAAAGATGGCTCACAACAATAATAACCCGATTTTTGTAACAATAACTATGTACAAGTATTGCAGACCATCCGCACTTGGGATGGGCGCCCAGCATCCACTACGGACTACGAGAAATAGAATTATCGGTAAGTAAATTCTTATTTTCTCTAACGTCCTAGTGGATGCTGGGGACTCCGTCAGGACCATGGGGATTATACCAAAGCTCCCAAACGGGCGGGAGAGTGCGGATGACTCTGCAGCACCGAATGAGAAAACTCCAGGTCCTCTTTAGCCAGAGTATCAAATTTGTAAAATTTTACAAACGTGTTCTCCCCTGACCACGTAGCTGCTCGGCAAAGTTGTAATGCCGAGACCCCTCGGGCAGCCGCCCAAGATGAGCCCACCTTCCTTGTGGAGTGGGCATTTACAGATTTAGGCTGTGGCAGGCCTGCCACAGAATGTGCAAGTTGGATTGTGCTACAGATCAAACGAGCAATCGTCTGCTTAGACGCAGGAGCACCCATCTTATTGGGTGCATACAGGATAAACAACGAGTCAGATTTTCTGACTCCAGCCGTCCTGGAAACATATATTTTCAGGGCCCTGACAACATCCAGCAACTTGGAATCCTCCAAGTCGCTAGTAGCCGCAGGCACCACAATAGGTTGGTTCAAGTGAAAAGCCGAAACCACCTTAGGGAGAAAATAGGACGTGTGCGCAGTTCTGCCCTGTCCCAATGGAAAATCAGATATGGGCTTTTGTACGATAAAGCCGCCAATTCTGATACTCTCCTGGCTGAAGCCAGGGCCAGTAGCATGGTTACTTTCCATGTAAGATACTTCAAATCTACCGATTTGAGAGGCTCAAACCAATGGGATTTGAGAAAATCCAAAACTACGTTTAGATCCCACGGTGCCACTGGAGGCACAATCGGGGGCTGTATATGTAGTACACCTTTGACAAAAGTTTGTACTTCAGGCACTGAAGCCAATTCTTTCTGGAAGAAAATCGATAAGGCCGAAATTTGAACCTTAATAGACCCCAATTTGAGGCCCATAGACAATCCTGCCTGCAGGAAATGTAGGAATCGACCCAATTGAAATTCTTCCGTTGGGGCCTTCTTGGCCTCACACCACGCAACATATTTTCTCCAAATGCGGTGATAATGTTGTGCGGTCACTTCCTTCCTGGCTTTAATCAAGGTAGGAATAACTTCCTCTGGAATGCCCTTTTCTTTTAGAATCCGGCGTTCAACCGCCATGCCGTCAAACGCAGTCGCGGTAAGTCTTGGAACATACAAGGTCCCTGCTGAAGCAGATCCCTTCTTAAAGGTAGAGGCCACGGCTCTTCCGTGAGCATCTCTTGAAGTTCCGGGTACCAAGTCCTCCTTGGCCAATCCGGAGCCACGAGTTTTGTTCTTACTCCCCGTAGCCGTATAATTCTCAATACCTTTGGTATGAGTAGCAGAGGAGGAAACACATACACGGACTGGTACACCCACGGTGTTACCAGAGCGTCCACAGCTATTGCCTGAGGGTCTCTTGACCTGGCGCAATATCTGTCCAGTTTCTTGTTGAGGCGAGATGCCATCATGTCCACCTTTGGTTTTTCCCAACGGTTCACAATCATGTGGAAGACTTCTGGATGAAGTCCCCACTCTCCCGGGTGAAGATCGTGTCTGCTGAGGAAGTCTGCTTCCCAGTTGTCCACTCCCGGAATGAACACTGCTGACAGTGCTATGACATGATTTTCCGCCCAGCGAAGAATCCTTGCAGCTTCTGTCATTGCTCTTCTGCTTCTCGTGCCGCCTTGTCTGTTTACGTGGGCGACTGCCGTGATGTTGTCCGACTGGATCAACACCGGCTGACCCTGAAGCAGCGGTTTTGCCAGGCTTAGAGCATTGTAGATCGCTCTTAGCTCCAGTATATTTATGTGAAGAGACGTCTCCAGGTTTGACCACACGCCCTGGAAGTTTCTTCCCTGTGTGACTGCTCCCCAGCCTCGTAGGCTGGCATCCGTAGTCACCAGGACCCAGTCCTGTATGCCGAATCTGCGGCCCTCTAACAGATGGGCACTCTGCAACCACCACAGAAGAGACACCCTTGTTCTTGGTGACAGTGTTATCCGCTGATGCATGTGCAGATGCGATCCGGACCATTTGTCCAGCAGATCCCACTGAAAATAGTCGTGCGTGGAATCTGCCGAATGGAATTGCTTCGTAAGAAGCCACCATCTTTCCCAGGACTCTTGTGCATTGATGTACTGACACATTTCCTGGTTTTAGAAGGTTCCTGACTAGTTCAGATAATTCCCTTGCTTTCTCCTCCGGGAGAAACACCTTTTTCTGAACAGTGTCCAGAATCATTCCCAGGAACAGCAGACGTGTCGTCGGGGTCAATTGAGATTTTGGAAGATTCAGAATCCACCCGTGTTGTTGAAGCACTACTTGAGTTAGTGCTACTCCGACTTCCAGCTGTTCTCTGGACCTTGCCCTTATCAGGAGATCGTCCAAGTAAGGGATAATTAATACGCCTTTTCTTCGTAGAAGAACCATCATTTCGGCCATTACCTTGGTAAAGACCCGAGGTGCCGTGGACAAACCAAACGGCAGCGTTTGAAACTGATAATGACAGTTTTGTATCACGAACCTGAGATACCCTTGGTGTGAAGGGTAAATTGGGACATGCAGATAAGCATCTTTTATGTCCAGGGACACCATGAAGTCCCCTTCTTCCAGATTCGCTATCACTGCTCTGAGTGACTCCATCTTGAACTTGAATTTCTGTATGTACAGGTTCAAGGATTTCAGATTTAGAATAGGTCTTACCGAACCGTCCGGCTTCGGTACCACAAATAGTGTGGAATAATACCCCTCTCCCTGTTGTAGGAGGGGTACCTTGACTATCACCTGCTGAGAATACAGCTTGTAAATGGCTTCCAATACCGTCGCCCTTTCTGAGGGAGACTTTGGTAAAGCAGACTTTAGGAACCGGCGAGGGGGAGACTTTTCGAATTCCAACTTGTAACCCTGAGATACTACTTGTAGGATCCAAGGGTCCACCTGTGAGCGAGCCCACTGTGTGCTGAAAGTCTTTAGTCGACCCCCCACCGCCCCTGAGTCCGCTTGTACAGCCCCAGCGTCATGCTGAGGGCTTTGCAGAAACTGGGGAGGGCTTCTGTTCCTGGGAAGGAGCTGCTTGCTGCCCTCTCTTACCCTTTCCTCTGCCTCGGGGCAGATATGACTGTCCTTTTGCCCGCTTGTTCTTATAGGACCGAAAGGACTGCGGCTGAAAAGACGGTGTCTTTTTCTGTTGGGAGGGGGTCTGAGGTAAAAAGGTGGATTTCCCGGCAGTTGCCGTGGCCACCAGATCTGATAGACCGACGCCAAACAATTCCTCCCCTTTATACGGCAATACTTCCATATGCCGTTTGGAATCCGCATCACCTGACCACTGTCGCGTCCATAAACTTCTTCTGGCAGATATGGACATCGCACTTACTCTCGATGCCAGAGTGCAAATATCCCTCTGAGCATCTCGCATATAAAGAAAAGCATCCTTTAATTGCTCTAAAGTCAATAAAATACTGTCCCTATCCAGGGTATCAATATTTTCAGTCAGGGAATCCGACCACACCACCCCAGCACTGCACATCCAGGCTGAGGCTATTGCTGGTCGCAGTATAACACCAGTATGTGTGTATATACTCTTCAGGGTAGTTTCCAGCCTCCTATCAGCTGGATCCTTGAGGGCGGCCGTATCAGGTGACGGCAACGCCACTTGTTTTGATAAGCGTGTGAGCGCCTTATCCACCCTAGGGGGTGTTTCCCAGCGCGCCCTAACCTCTAGTGGGAAGGGGTATAGTGCCAATAACTTCTTAGAAATTAGCAGTTTTCTATCTGGGTTAACCCACGCTTCATCACACACGTCATTCAATTCCTCTGATTCTGGAAAAACTACAGGTAGTTTTTTTCACACCCCACATAATACCCCTTTTTGAGGTACCTGCAGTATCAGAGATATGCAAGGCCTCTTTCATTGCCGTGATCATATAACGTGTGGCCCTATTGGAAAATACGTTTGTTTCTTCACCGTCGACACTAGATTCATCTGTGTCGGTACCTGTGTCGACTGACTGAGGTAAGGGACGTTTTACAGCCCCTGACGGTGTCTGAGACGCCTGAGCCGGTACTAACTGGTTTTCCGGCCGTCTCATGTCGTCAACTGACTTTTGCAGCGTGCTAACATTATCACGTAATTCCATAATTAAAGCCATCCATTCCGGTGTCGACTCCCTAGGGGGTGACATCACCATTACCGGCAATTGCTCCGCCTCCACACCAACATCGTCCTCATACATGTCGACACACACGTACCGACACACAGCAGACACACAGGGAATGCTCTTATCGAAGACAGGACCCCACTAGCCCTTTGGGGAGACATAGGGAGAGTTTGCCAGCACACACCCAAGCGCTATAATATATATGGTAACAACCTTATATAAGTGTTGTTCCTTATAGCAGCTTAAATATATCAAAATATCGCCAAAAGGTGCCCCCCCTCTCTGTTTTACCCTGTTTCTGTAGTGCAGTGCAGGGGAGAGTCCTGGGAGCCTTCCTCACAGCGGAGCTGAGCAGGAAAATGGCGCCGTGTGCTGAGGAGAATAAGCCCCGCCCCCTTTTCGGCAGGCTTTTCTCCCGGAGTTTTAGATCTCTGGCATGGGTTAAATACATACATATAGCCTCAATGGCTATATGTGATGTATTCTTTTGCCCTAAAGGTATTAAATATTGCTGCCCAGGGCGCCCCCAGCAGCGCCCTGCACCCTCCGTGACCGTTTGGTGTGAAGTGTGTGACAACAATGGCGCACAGCTGCAGTGCTGTGCGCTACCTTCATGAAGACTGAAGAGCCTTCTGCCGCCTGTTTCCGGACCTTCAATCTTCAGCATCTGTAAGGGGGGTCGGCGGCGCGGCTCCGGGACGAACCCCAGGGTGAGACCTGTGTTCCGACTCCCTCTGGAGCTATGTGTCCAGTAGCCTAAGACTCCAATCCATCCTGCACGCAGGTGAGTTGACTTCTCTCCCCTAAGTCCCTCGATGCAGTGAGCCTGTTGCCAGCAGGACTCACTGAAAATAAAAAACCTAAAAACTTTTTCTAAGCAGCTCTTTAGGAGAGCCACCTAGATTGCACCCTGCTCGGACGGGCACAAAAACCTAACTGAGGCTTGGAGGAGGGTCATAGGGGGAGGAGCCAGTACACACCATGTGATCCTAAAAGCTTACTTTTTTGTGCCCTGTCTCCTGCGGAGCCGCTATTCCCCATGGTCCTGACGGAGTCCCCAGCATCCACTAGGACGTTAGAGAAAATATCTTATTTCAGATAGTGTAATATCAGTGTATAAAACACACAGCTTCTCTACAGATCATATCGTGACAGTCACTTTGGTATATGGGTGAGACCCTAGATCCCACCTACCTGATCCTCCTGTGGGGTCCTGTGATTCTCCTCTGTACAATCCTGGGAATACAGAGGATGGGGACATCTCTCTGGGGTATCTCTGTTACTGGGCCCATCTGTAGGAAACACACAGTGACTGAGTACAGTGTATATATGTGATTATCAGGTGATGTGTGTATATAGGGGGCCTCATACCTGCTCTCCCCTGTACAATACATGACAGTCTCCTCTTACCCAGTGATGTGAGGGGCCGGTGATTCTCCATCATCACGTCCTTGTACAGACCCCTGTGTTCCTCTATATACTCCCCCTCCTGCATGGAGACATAGACAGTGACATCCTGACACCTTATAGGAACCTGACACACACAATGATACAGTCATCATCCAGACACATCCCCTGGTGTTACTGTATAATGTACCATTCCCAGCAGTCACCTCTCCAGTCATCACCCAGACACATCCCCTGGTGTTACTGTATAATGCCCCATTCCCAGCAGTCACCTCTCCAGTCATCACCCAGACACATCCCCTGGTGTTACTGTATAATGTCCCATTCCCAGCAGTCACCTCTCCAGTCATCACCCAGACACGTTCCCCGGTGTTACTGTATAATATCCCATTCCCAGCAGTCACCTCTCCAGTCATCACCCAGACACATCCCCTAGTGTTACTGTATAATGCCCCATTCCCAGCAGTCACCTCTCCAGTGATCACCCAGACACATCCCCCGGTGTCATCACCCAGACACATCCCCTGGTGTTACTGTATAATGCCCCATTCCCAGCAGTCACCTCTTTAGTCATCACCCAGACACGTCCCCTGGTGTTACTGTATAATGCCCCATTCCCAGCAGTCACCTCTCCAGTCAGCAGCTGAATGATCTTGTTGGTGAGTTCCAGGATCTTCTGATCATTGTGTCTCTCATGTGTCAGTGACTGAGATGGAGGCACCGTGATGGGGCTCTGGGTCCTGCTCAGTACTACACACAATGTGATGGCTGCTGGGTGTCTCACACTCACTGGAAGTCTTCTTCACTACTGTGTTAACCTGCAAAATGGAGGAGACATGAATATTAATGTGAATGCTCCGAGATCCCTTACCTCTCCAGTCATGTCCCTGTAATATTACTATAGATATAAGTGATGTCACTGTGTCGCTCCCAGATCCCCTCACCTCCCCAGTCATGTCCCTGTATTATTACTATAGAGATAAGTGATGTCATAGGGACACTCCCAGGAGTGTGATATACATTTGCTTCATACTGCCCCAATTATCATCTGTTACACAAGCCAGGGATATTATGGTCTCTGCTTTAATATAATCTAGAATTTTAGCAATATTTTCAATCCCTACAATTACATAATAAATTAATAATAATAATGACACTAATGGCTGCACCCAGTATACAAATAATAACGTGTCTTTAAAAGCAGGACACCTCAGACCATTCCTCCTGTATTGTAGGACATCACCACCACTCCCAATGTATAATAATAATACCAGGACACCACAAGCCGCTGTCCCTGTACAATAACCGTACACAAAAACCTGCTCCCCCTGTATAACACTAATAACAACACACCCCATTCTGCTCTCCTTTATAGTAATAATAAAATGACATTACAGGATGCTCCCCCTGTATAATAATAACAACAGGACACTACAGGCCGCTCCCTCTGTATAATAATAATAATAATAATAATAACAGGACACTACTGGCTGCTCCCCGTGTATAATAACAGGACACTACAGGCCGCTCCCTCTGTATAATAATAATAATAATAATAATAATAACAGGACACTACTGGCTGCTCCCTGTGTATAATAATATTAACAGGACACCACAGGTTGCTTCTCCTGAATAATAACAACAACAAGACACCACAGGCCGCTCCCTTTGTATAATAACACGATATTTAAGGCTGCTCTTCCTGTATAATAATTACAGGACACCACAGTCTGCTCACACTGTATAATAATAGTAACGGGACACCACAGGCTGCTCCCCCTATATAATAATAATAATAACAATAACAGAACACTACAGGCTGCTCCCCCTGTATAATAATAATAATAACAGGACACCACAGGCTGCTCCCCCTGTATAATAATAATAATAACAGGACACTACAGGCTGCTCCCCCTGTATAATAATAATAATAACAGGACACCACAGGCTGCTCCCCCTGTATAATAATAATAATAATAATAATAACAGGACACTACAGGCTGCTCCTCCTGACGCCATTACCTGATGGTAGATGCTAGAACCGCGATTTAGAACCAACCATCACGTGATCTTCCTGTGTGTGGAACGGAATGCAATGACCGGAAGTAAGGTGGAACGCACAGGCCGGAAGTAGGGAATGATTGGCACAGGCTGCTTCCTAGCGTCTGGCCCCTCCCATCCCATGCCCCGCCCTCAACTCCGCCTTCTGTAATCACTATTACCGTACATGTCCTCAGTACAGGAGGCCGGCGGCCATTTTCTTGTAGACCAGTCCGGCATCAGCTGCAGCAGCAGCAATAGGTTCCCTGGCCGTGTTGTGACGTCAGGAGCGGCGGCCATTTTCCCCTGGTCTGAGCTCCGCCTTCCTTCTATCATTCCCACAAGGCAGCAGGAGCAGAGAGCAGCCATTGCTGTGTCTGGCAGCAGGTAATGATATTATTATTATTATTCTATAGGCTGAGCAGCTCTGGTGTCAGGTTCTGTACTACAGGGGGAGCAGCCTCTGGTGCCTTGTTATAGTGCAGCTGGAGCAGCCTCTGGTGCTGCATTATCCCTGTACAGGTGGCTGACACTCTAGTGTCCTATTACTGTAATACAGGTAGCGCAGACCCCGCCGTTACCGTAATACAGGTGGCGCAGACCCCGCCGTTACCGTAATACAAGTAGCGCGGACCCCACCGTTACCGTAATACAGGTGGCGCAGACCCCGCCGTTACCGTAATACAGGTGACGCAGACCCCGCCGTTACCGTAATACAGGTGACGCAGACCCCGCCGTTACCGTAATACAGGGGACGCAGACCCCGCCGTTACCGTAATACAGGTGGCGTAGACCCCTCCGTTACCGTAATACAGGTTGTGCCGACCCCACCGTTACCGTAATACAGGGGACGCAGACCCCGCCGTTACCGTAATACAGGTGGCGTAGACCCCTCCGTTACCGTAATACAGGTGGTGCCGACCCCACCGTTACCGTAATACAGGTGGCGTAGACCCCACCGTTACCGTAATACAGGTGGCGCAGGCCCCGCCGTTACCGTAATACAGGTGGCGCAGACACCAATGTTCCCGTAATACAGGTAGCGCAGACCCCAGTGTTACCGTAATACAGGTAGCGCAGACCCCGCCGTTACCATAATACAGGTGGCGCAGACCCCACCGTTACCGTAATACAGGTGGCGCAGGCCCCGCCGTTACCGTAATACAGGTGGCACAGACCCCGCCGTTACCGTAATACAGGAGGCGCAGAGCCCGCCATTACTGTAATACAGGTGGCGCAGACCCCGTCGTTACTGTAATACAGGTGGCGCGGACCCCGCCGTTACCGTAATACAGGTGGCGCAGACCCCGCCGTTACTGTAATACAGGTGGCGCAGACCCCGCCGTTACCGTTATACATGTGGCGCAGACCCCGCCGTTACCGTTATACATGTGGCGCAGACCCCGCCGTTGCCGTAATACAGGTGGCGCAGACCCCGCCGTTACCATAATACAGGGGGAGCAGACCCCGCCGTTACCGTAATACAGGTGGCGCAGACCCCGCTGTTACTGTAATACAGGTGGCGCAGACCCCTCTCTTACCGTAATACAGGCAGCGGAAACCCCGCTGTTACCGTAATAAAGGCGGCGCAGACCCACCGTTACCGTAACACAGGTGACGCAGACCCCACCGTTGCCGTAATACAGGTGGTGCAGACCCCGCTGTTACCGTAACGCAGGTGGTGCAGACCCCGCTGTTACCGTAATACAGGTGGCGCAGACCCCGCCGATACCGTAATACAGGTGAAGCAGACCCCGCCGTTACCATGATACAGGTGGCGCAGACCACGCCATTACCGTAATACAGGGGGAGCAGCCCCCGCCGTTACTGTAATACAGGTGGTGCAGACCCCGCTGTTACCATAATACAGGTGGCGCAGACCCCGTCGTTACTGTAATACAGGTGGCGCAGACCCCGCCGTTACCGTAATACAGGTGAAGCAGACCCCGCCGTTACCATGATACAGGTGGCGCAGACCACGCCATTACCGTAATACAGGGGGAGCAGACCCCGCCGTTACTGTAATACAGGTGGTGCAGACCCCGCTGTTACCATAATACAGGTGGCGCAGACCCCGTCGTTACTGTAATACAGGTGGCGCAGACCCCGGTGTTACCGTAATACAAGGGTAGCATCCTGTGCTATTATAGTATACAGGAGGAACAGCCTGTGTTGTCATAATATACAGTTGTAGCATCCTGTGCTGTCATGGTATACAGGAGGAGCGGCCTGTTTTGTTATAATATACAGGGGTAGAATCTTGTGCTGTCATAGTGTACAGGTGGGGCGGCCTGTGTTGTCATAATATACAGTTGTAGCATCCTGTGCTGTCATAATATACAGAGGGAGCAGCCTGTGGTGTCCTGTTATTATTATTATTATTATTATTATTATTATTATTATACAGAGGGAGCAGCCTGTGGTATCCTGTTATTATTATTATTATTATACAGGGTGATCAGCCTGAGGTGTGCTGTTATTATTATACAGGGGGAGCAGCCTGTGGTGTCCTGTTGTTGTTATTATTATTATTATTATTATACAGGAGGAGCAGCCTGTGGAATCCTATTATTATTATTATACAGGAGGAGCAGCCTGTGGTGTCCTGTTATTATTTTTATACAAGAGGAGCAGCCTGTGGCATCCAGTTATTTTTATTATACAGGGGGAGCGACTTGTGGTGTCCAATTATTATTCTACAGGAGGAGCAGCCTGTGGTGTCCAGTTATTATTATTATTATTATTTTTATTGTACAGGAGAAGTAGCCTGTGGTGTCCTGTTGTTATTTTTATACAGGGGGAGCGGCCTGTAGTGTCATGTTGTTATTATACAGATGGAGCGGCCTGTGGTGTCCTGTTATTATTATACAGGAGGAGCAGCCTGTGGTGTCCTGTTATTATTATTATTATTATTATACAGGGGGAGCAGCCTGTGGTGTCCTGTTATTATTATTATACATGGGGAGCAGCCTGTGGTGTACTATTATTATTGTTTCTCTAGCATCCATAAGGGATATTGGGGTAATCTAGTATGATGGGGTATAGATGGGATCCAAAGGAGCCAGTGCAATTTAAATCTCTTCCACTGGGTGCACTGGCTCCTCCCCTCTATGCCCCTCCCACAGGCAGTGTAGAAAATGTGCCCTCAGGAGAGGATGCCACTCTGGGGATCCAGAGAGTTTTCTTTAGTTTCTTTTCAATCTTTGTTATTTTCTGTATACTGTATACCGGAGATGGGTAACAGTATACCTGAACCGTGGGCGTTAGGAGGGGGGGAGTGGTCACCGGCCTTGCGAGGTGTCAGAGCCGCTTCCCCGCTGCAGGATCACCATCCTGAGAGGTTGTTGTACAGGAGGCACTGTGCCTTAGCGGTCACAATCGCCGCATCACATCATAATAACTGCCTACAGGGGCGCTGTGTGGCTGGCTCCTTATACTCTGTGACTCTCTGAAGGTACTCTGGGGGAAACTGTGTCTGACATTTTCCTGTCTCTGTGTGTAAATATGTATATCTCACATAATCATATCTAGGGACTCTGAGTCTTGTGCTGCAGAGTGTGTATCTTCTACCGGGGAGTCTATACTATCCTCAAAACTGTACTGATCAGGCTTCTGGGGCAGAACCCCCAGGGGTGGCCTCAGCAAGGTGTACTATACCGTATTTTTATACAAATATATCCCATACTGGGAAGGAGCCACAGCTGTGCCTCTCACCCCAACTCTGTACCCTAGAAAGCGTGGTCTTGCCCAAATAATGCATATGAGGGGTGTAACATATGATTGAGGCTATTAGGGATGAGGAATCTTATTAAAAATAATTTGACTGTCGAATTGTCAAATGTTAAAACGGATCCAACGTTTTTTTGTTGAAAACGTGTTGAATTGTCGAATCCAATTCGACATTGTTTTTTCGTCGAAAGAGCCCCGGTTTCGACAATACGAAGGATTTGACACCAATTGAATACACCCGTATTTCACATCCCTAAAGAGTGTCTAAATTGTCAAAGAGGGTTGTGTTACCTATCCATAAGGTACAACCTCCATAAGGGATTGGGCTGATCGCAGATTGAGACTACTCTCTAATACTGTACATACAGGTGTAACTCAGTAACTTGGTCAGGCTCCTTACTTGATGATTTAGGTTCTAGGTATGACTGTGACATTTCCTTGTTTCTATGTCACATACAGGATTCTACAGACTTCTCGGCTGGTGGCCGTGACGGAGTTTGGCCTGCATTACGCAGGGTCTTCTGTCCTGGCGGCCTAGACATGCAGGGGACGGTGGCGACACCAATGGACTGCGGATACAGAGTAAGGTATGGCGAGTCTGTCCTTCACATGTGAGACCCTGGTGGGGATGTGCTGGATACCTAACTATCCCAGCCGACTGCGGGTAAGTCGACATGTCTTCCTTCAGTACTAACCAGAATATTGTATCCTCTGCATACACTGCACTACATTCGAACCACAAGGGTTACACATAAATCCAAGGGTTCCTCCACTTCCTTTAGAGGACATTGGGGAAAATCCAGAAAACCTGCACCGCCAGGTTCCCAGGGACAGATTCGGGTTCTGCCTTCTCAAAGCCTTCGGTTTGATGGTGGACCTCGCTGCCTGGGGATCAGGCAGGTGGGGGAAATGGTTTCACTCAAACATCACGGTGATATCATGCCTAGGCCGCTAGAATGAGTTAGGTTGCCAAGGGAGTGGACTAGAGTTTCTAGTTTTCCCGCCTCACGGATTCTTCGGGATTACTAGCTTCTCAGGCGAAGGGTACGATACTGCTGGTAGATATTCAAACATTTTACAAACAAATGTCGTTATCCGGTTCCACCTCATGTCCTGTACTGGCTCAACTAGGACTCTAAACTTCAGCAAAGCCAACTTTGACATGATGAAGGAAGCATTAAGGGACATTGAATGGGAAATTCTGTTTCAAGGAAAAAATAGGATTTTAATACCTACCGGTAAATCCTTTTCTCTTAGTCCGTAGAGGATGCTGGGGACATTCAAAGAACCATAGCACCATGGGGTATAGACGGGATCCGCAGGAGACATGGACACTTTAAGACTTTTAAGGGGCGTGAACTGGCTCCTCCCTCTATATCCCTCCTCCAGACCTCAGTTATAGGAACTGTGCCCAGGGTGGCTGCAGACCTCTCACCTACTAGAGGGCCGCAGGTTCGGGATTCAGAATTGGATCCTCCTAACCACGGATGCAAGTCTCAGAGGTTGGGTGAGCAGTCACCCAAGGGGAAAACTTCCAAGGAAAGTGGTCAAGTTCGGAATCCATCCTCCCAATAAACATTCGGGAACTAAGGGCTGTGTACAACGGTCTTCTACAAGCGGCACATCTTCTGAAAGATCAGGCCATTCAGGTTCAGTTGGACAATGTAACGACTGTGGCCTACATAAACCAACAAGGCGGAATGAAGAGCAGAGCTGCAATGTCAGAGGTAACAAGAATCATCCTCTGTGCGGAAAAGCACGAAGTGGCGCTGTCAGCGATCTTCATCCAGGAGAGTGGGGCCTCCACCCAGAGGTGTTCGCAGAGGTGACAAGTCTTTGGGGCATACCTCAAATAGACAAAATGGCCTCCCGCCTCAATAAGAAGCTTGGGAGGTACTGTTCCGGGTCGAGAGACCCACAAGCAGTGGCAGTGGACGCCCTAGTAACTCCGTGGGTGTTCCAGTCAGTGTATGTGTTCCCTCCACTTCCACTCAACCAAAGGATTCTCAAACTAATCAAAAGAACAAGAGTTCAGGCGATCCTCTTGGCTCTGGACTGGCCAAGAAGGGCTTGGTACGTGGATCTTCAGGAGTTACTGCTGGAAGATCCAAGGCCTCTTCCTCTTTGAGAGGACCTTCTGCAACAGAGGCGGTTCGCTTATCAAGACTTACCATGGCTACGTTTGACGGCATATAAATTGAACGCCAGATCTTAGCTCGGAAGGGCATTCCGAACAAGGTTATTCCTACCCTGAAACATGCTAGGAAAAGAGTAACATCTAAACATTACCATCGAATTTGCAAAAAGTACATGTCTTGGTGTGAATCCAAGTAGTTTCCTACGGTGGAGTTTCAACTAGGGCGTTTTCTCCTCTTTCTGCAAGCAGGTGTGGATGTGGGCCTGCGTTTGGGCTACATTAAAGTCCAGATTTCGGCTTTGTCCATTTTCTTCCAGAAACAATTGGCTGTCTTCCCTGAGGTTCAGACTTTCTTGAAAGGGGTTCTGCTCACCCAGCCTCCCTTTGTGCCTCCTACGGCACCTTGGGATCTTAATGTGGTGTTGCAGTTCCTCCAGTCGGATTGGTTCGAACCTTTACAGGAGGTTGGAGTCAAATTTCTCACTTGGAAGGCAGTCACACTTTTGGCATCTGCTAGACGTGTGTTGGGGGCATTGTCCTGCAAGAGCACCTACTTAATTTTTCAGGAAGATAGAGCTGAGCTCAGGATGCGTCAGCAATTTCTGCCGAAGGTTGTGTCTGCTTTTCATATCAACCAACCTATTGTGGTGCCAGTGGCTACTGACTCCTCAATTACTTCAAAATCCTTGGATGTTGTGAGGGCTTTGAAGATTTATGTGAAGAGAACTTCTCGTCACAGAAAGTCGGACGCTCTGTTTGTCCTGTATGATCCCAACAAGATTGAGTGTCCTGCTTCTAAGCAGACGATTTCTCGCTGGATCAGGTTTACTATCCAGTATGCTTATTCTATGGCAGGCTTACAGTGTCCAAAATCTGTTAAGTCCCACTCTACTCGTAAAGTGGGTTCTTCCTGGGCGGCTGCCCGGGGTGTCTCGGCTTAACAACTTTGCAGAGCAGCTACTTGTTCTGGTTCGAACACGTTTACTAAGTTCTACAGTTTCGAATCTTTGGCCTCTGGGGAACTAAAGTTTGGTCAAGCGGTTCTGGAGGAACCTCAGCCCTCTCCCTCCCGTACTGGGAGCTTTGGTACATCCCCATGGTACTAATGTGGACCCCAGCATCTTCTAGGACGTAAGAGAAAATAGGATTTTAATTACCTACCGGTAAATCCTTTTCTCGTAGTCTGTAGAGGATCCTGTGCTTCGTATTGGTTCAGTATTGTTGGTTCAGCCATTGCTGACTTGTTTTAAGATGGTTAACTTGGTTTTTCTGTTGTGATGTGTGAGCTGGTGTGAATCTCACCACTGTCACCACTATATATATTTCCTTCTCTCAAAGTATGTCCGTCTCCTCGGGCACAGTTTCTAGACTGGGTCTGGTAGGAGGGGCCTAGAGGAAGGAGCCAGCCCACACCAATAAACTCTTAAAGTGTCCATGGCTCCCAAGGGACCCGTCTATACCCCATGGTACTAATGTGGACCCCAGCATCCTCTACGGACTAAGAGAAAAGGATTTACCGGTAGGTAATTAAAATCCCATTATTACTATTATTAATTTTATTATATGTAGTTGTGGGGATTGAAAATATTGCTCAAATTCTAGGATATATTAAAGCAGAGACCAAAATATCCATGGCATGTGTAACAGATGATAATTGGAGCAGAATGAAGCAAATGTATATCACACTCCTGGGAGTGTCACTGTGACGTCACTTATATCTATAATAATAATATAGGGACATGACTGGGAAGGTGAGGGGATCTGGGTGTGTCACAGTGGCATCACGTATATCTATAGTCATAGTCCAGGGACATAACTGGGGAGGTGAGGGGATCTGGGAGTGTCACAGTGACATCACATATCTATAGTCATAGTACAGGGACATGACTGGGGAGGTGAGGGTATCTGGGAGTATTTTCAGTGATATTGATGTCTCCCCCATTTCGCAGGATTACACAGTAGTAAGGAATACATCCAGTGAGTGTGAGACACCCAGCAGCCGTCCCTGTGTGTCAGTAGGACTTAGAAGGACACAGAGCCCCATTACGGTGCCTCCATCTCACTCACTGATGAGAGACACAGTGGCAAGAAGATCCTGGAACTCACCAACAAGATCATTCAGCTGCTGACTGGAGAGGTAACTGCTGGGAATGGGGCATTATACAGTAACACCGGGGGATGTGTCTGGGTGATGACTGGAGAGGTTACTGCTGGGAATGGGGCATTATACAATAACACCGGGGGACGTGTCCAGGTGATGACTGGAGAGGTGACTTCTGGGAATTGAGAATTATTTAGTAACACCAGGGGATGTGTCCGGGTGATGACTGGAGAGGTGACTGCCGGGAATGGGACATTATACGGTAACACCAGGGGACGTGTCCGAGTGATGACTGGAGAGGTGACTGCTGGGAATGGGACAATATACAGTAAAATCGGGGTATGTGTCTGGGTGATGACTGGAGAGGTGACTGCTGTGAATGGGAAATTATACAGTAACACCAGGTGACGTGTCTGGGTGATGATTGGAGAGGTGACTGCTGGGAATGGGACATTATACAATAACACCAGGGGACGTGTCTGGGTGATGATTGGAGAGGTGACTGCTGGGAATGGGACATTATACAGTAACACCGGGGGATGTGTCTGGGTGATGACTGGAGAGGTGACTGCTGGGATTGGGACATTACACAGTAACACCGGGGGCGTGTCTGGGTGATGACTGGAGAGGTGACTGCTGGGAATGGGGCATTATACAGTAACACCAGGGGATGTGTCTGGGTGATGACTGGAGAGGTGACTGCTGGGAATGGGACATTATACAGTAACACCAGGGGACGTGTCTGGGTGATGACTGGAGAGGTGACTGCTGGGAATGGGACATTATACAGTAACACCGGGGGATGTGTCTGGGTGATGACTGGAGAGGTGACTGCTGGGAATGGGAAATTATACAGTAACACCAGGTGACGTGTCTGGGTGATGACTGGAGAGTTGACTGTTGGGAATGGGGCATTATACAGTAACACCAGGGGATGTGTCTGGGTGATGACTGGAGAGGTGATTGCTGGGAATGGGACATTATACAGTAACACCAGGGGACGTGTCTGGGTGATGACCGGAGAGGTGACTGCTGGGAATGGGGCATTATACAGTAACACCAGGGGATGTGTCTGGATGATGACTGGAGAGGTGACTGCTGGGAATGGGACATTATACAGTAACACCAGGGGATGTGTCTGGGTGATGACTGGAGAGGTGACTGCTGGGAATGGGACATTTTACAGTAACACCAAGGGACGTGTCTGGGTGATGACCGGAGAGGTGACTGCTGGGAATGGGGCATTATACAGTAACACCAGGGGATGTGTCTGGATGATGACTGGAGAGGTGACTGCTGGGAATGGGACATTATACTGTAACACCAGGGGATGTGTCTGGGTGATGAATGTATCACTGTGGGTGTCAGGTTCCTATAAGGTGTCAGGATGTCACTGTCTATGTCTCCATGCAGGAGGTGGAGTGTATAAAGGAACACAGGGGTCTGTACAAGGCCGTGATGATGGAGAATCACCGGCCCCTCACATCACTGGGTAAGAGGAGACTGTCATGTATTGTACAGGGGAGAGCAGGTATGGGGGCCCCTATATACACACATCATCTGATAATCACAAATATACACTGTACTCAGTCACTGTGTGTCTCCTACAGATGGGCCCAGTAACAGAGATATCCCAGACAGATGTGCCCTTCCTCTGTATTCCCAGGATTGTACAGAGGAGAATCACAGGATCCCACAGGAGGATCAGGTAGGTGGGATTTAGGGTCTCCCCAATATACCAAAGTGACTGTCACTATATGATCTGTAGAAGAGCTGTGTGTCTTATACACTGATATTATACTGTTTCACCTCAGTTTAATCTGACTGTATGCAAATGTCATTATAGTGTTTCTTGTTTTTTTTCAAGGTACAACGTCTGTCTGATATTAAAACAGAAGATGTAGAGGGAGAAGAAGAGACGTATGTGACTGATATAAAGGCAGAAGATATAGAGGGAGAAGAAGAGACGTATGTGACTGATATGAAGGCAGAAGATACAGAGGGAGAAGAAGAGACGTATGTGACTGATATAAAGGCAGAAGATATAGAGGGAGAAGAAGAGACGTATGTGACTGATATAAAGGCTGAAGATATAGAGGGAGAAGAAGAGACGTATGTGACTGATATGAAGGCAGAAGATACAGAGGGAGAAGAAGAGACGTATGTGACTGATATAAAGGCAGAAGATATAGAGGGAGAAGAAGAGACGTATGTGACTGATATAAAGGCAGAAGATACAGAGGGAGAAGAAGAGACGTATGTGACTGATATAAAGGCAGAAGATATAGAGGGAGAAGAAGAGACGTATGTGACTGATATAAAGGCAGAAGATACAGAGGGAGAAGAAGAGACGTATGTGACTGATATAAAGGCAGAAGATATAGAGGGAGAAGAAGAGACGTATGTGACTGATATAAAGGCAGAAGATATAGAGGGAGAAGAAGAGACGTATGTGACTGATATAAAGGCAGAAGATATAGAGGGAGAAGAAGAGACGTATGTGACTGATATAAAGGCAGAAGATATAGAGGGAGAAGAAGAGACGTATGTGACTGATATAAAGGTAGAAGATACAGAGGGAGAAGAAGAGACGTATGTGACTGATATGAAGGCAGAAGATATAGAGGGAGAAGAAGAGACGTATGTGACTGATATAAAGGCAGAAGATATAGAGGGAGAAGAAGAGACGTATGTGACTGATATAAAGGCAGAAGATATAGAGGGAGAAGAAGAGACGTATGTGACTGATATAAAGGTAGAAGATACAGAGGGAGAAGAAGAGACGTATGTGACTGATATGAAGGCAGAAGATATAGAGGGAGAAGAAGAGACGTATGTGACTGATATAAAGGCAGAAGATATAAAGGGAGAAGAAGAGACGTATGTGACTGATATGAAGGCAGAAGATACAAAGGGAGGAGAAGAGACGCATGTGACTGATATAAAGGCAGAAGATACAGAGGGAGAAGAAGAGACGTATGTGAGGGGTGATCAGCAGTGTAAGGAGGAGGAGATCCCTACAGATATCAGCACAGGTGAGTAATAAACACTTAATACAGAAGTCACATATTCTCATTGCTCAGTCACTACAGCAATCTCTTATCCTACACCCTCCCCTGTTCTCAGTTGGGTGTTTCTAACACAAGGCTATCCATGACAAATATCACATGTAGAGAGTTATTACACACAACACTATAATGTTATTAAAAGTAACAAGCAGAAGTTTATTATTAGTGATTATATATAAATGTGTATATATGTATGTATATAATATAATTAGTATTGTTTTTTGTGGAGTGCCTAATTTATATGCATTTTGTTAGATGATGCAGGTATGAAATATTTCCTGCTATACAGTAGACCTGAGGTCACCAAATACAATTTGTATAAGATTCAGAAATAAAATGAAATTTGAATCTAGAACTTCAAGTAAAACAGAGTAAAAGCTTATAACAAGTACATATCTGTATAATCAGAAGACAAGCGTTTTGCACTTGTTGTCACCCTTGCATGGGCGGGCTTGTTCTTATACACTCCAATTCACTCTAAATACAAATTGCGTGTCTTCCAACGCGTTTCGTCAATAGTGACTTCTTCAGGGGTGTTTTCTGTTAAAGGCTTTATCCGCAAATATCAATTGTGTAGACTTGAAATAATTGTGTAACCTTCAGATGGTAATTGTGGACTTTTTCATGAGGAACACATTCCTAATTACTTGTGAATAATAGTTCCTGCTCTGTGCAGTTATGAGGTTATGACTTTAGGGAATGTAATGGCCAGATCCAATATTGCTCAATCTAAGGTCTCGCAGTAGCCTTACTACATACATAAATGTGTCTTGCACTCACTATAATAACTAACAATAATAAACATGTATTGCTCAGTGCATTTAAGCCTGCAGCGCCTGACAAGTGACCCTACTATACTGCAGGTCCTACTCTATTGCTCAAAATAATTACCATAAAAACAGCTATCGCATTAGTGTTAACCTTTAGGTTTGCTCTCAGCAGCGGAACAGTGGCCAAAAGGCTTGGATAGATTTTCGGAGCACCAGTCTGACGTGCCACCAATTCACCAGATCTGGGACTGCTTGGCTGGGTCCGGCATTGTACTGTTGGTGCAGTTCCTGATGCGTTTGGAATGATTGGTTGTTGCTAAGCGCCCTAAATGCCTGTGGTCCCGATTTGTCATGATCTACTTTCACCCACTGTTCCGCCGCTGATATTCTTGGTGTCCATGCTTCTTCCACTGTAGATGGATACTACTCACTGTCTACAAGGGATCACCAACAAACAAAAGCCGGTCTCGGGCAAAACCAATGGCTCGCTTTTGCCAGTTGCATCACGTGCACGACCCATGGTTCCATCTGACAAAGAAACAATGTCTCAACAAATTTGCATTGTATCAATACCTCAGACATTTACAATGATCATCCAGTAGTTTTAGTGTCACCATCTACACGCATGTGCACGTCCCGTGTCATTAATATACCCGGTGGAACTGCCCATGTCGCCATCCGTCGCTCACTCCAGTACATCAAAGTGACGTCACCTGACACATGCTACATCCGGGGACATGGAGAGAACCTCGTCCACGTGACCTATAGTAACCAATGGGGACAAAAGTATCAAGTAACCTGCCATCAAAACAGTGTAACAACACCGATCAAATTCTATCCTCTTAGATATATATATATGTTCCTCTGGCAGGATCCACAGGTTATCCACAGGATAACATTGGGATATGCCGGAGGGACAGCGGAAATAGCACCAAACAGTCACGAGCTTTCTGGCCTCCCAGGATGCATCAGGGCTCTTGCATATAATCCCGCCCACTGACTCAGTCAAATCAGTTTTTTGTTTGGTGCGGCAGGAGCCGGACCATGGTCACAGGGGTGCTGTTAGGGCAGCCCTAAGCTTTTATTATTTTATTTTTATAGTCTGTTTTGAGTGATCTTTCTTAACAGCGTCTTAAACGCATACTAGAAAGAGTCGCTCCAACAACTCTCCACCGGGTCGCAACAATGCTTACCTTCGCGGTACAGTGCTCTCTCGACGGGCGTCTGTGACTGATGTTCTATCAGGTCCAGCAGATGTTACCAGGCTGTGGCCAGACCATGGGGAGAAGGTAGGGCATCGGTTTCCTTTTACTAGGGATTTCCGGACACAGCCGCACTGTATTGGAGGAGACTACAAATAGTGGCTGATGCTACGCTTTAGGGACCATAGGCGCCAGGACTAGGTTGAGGCCGCGACCCCTAGAGTTTATGTCAACAAGGGGAGTCAGGCGCTCTCCTGGTCGCCCCTCCCCCCAGTTCATGACCAGTTTCCGTGCGTCTCCCGCCCATGAACTGATGGCCTCACTTCCATCTCAGACGCTACAACGAGGGTACTCGGTCGCAGCTTAGGCCGCTGCGGTTGTGTACACTAGAGTTTCCGCCTAGACCTGGTCGCACACAGGAGCGTCTGCATACACTTATCGTTCACTGAGCGTCTGTGTCCGTTATTGAGCGTCTGTGTCTCTCATCAGTTACCGGAGCGGTAGTGTACACTAGTAGCGTCTGAATCTACTTAGCGTCTTTCGAGCGTATTGATAGATCATGGAAGTGGGGTGAGTCTCCCTGTATCCCACTCTACTGAGTAAGGGTTATACAGTAATAAGATACCTTCTACTTGTTAGTATGAATTGTTAATTTTGGTACATATTGCATATGAGGCCTGTACACTACTGTTGTTTTCTACAAAAATGTCTGAAAAACTTGTTAAAACATAAATACAGTAATTGTACTCCTACTTGTAAAGTAATTGTTTGTGGTTGATTATATTCTCATATGACAATGTTTAATATATAACATGTGACTGACTGCTAGTATGATTGCTGACTTTTAAATGTTGTCAGTTTTATTCTGAACCTCAATTCAGGTGCACGGTTGTGATCAGATTGATTTCACTTCTATATATATATGTGTGTGTGTGTGTGTGTGTGTGTGTGTGTGTGTGTGTGTGTGTTTCTCAGTCACAAATTGTGTAGTTGGTAAACACTGAAAAATTGACTATGTCTGTGAGCGGCAAAAGTGACGAGGATAATTTATCAGGCACTCCTACATCCTTAACATGTTTATCTTGTAAAATGGGGATTTTAGATGGAATGGAACAGTTTATTACTTATGATGGGTTATGTACAAACTGTTATGCGTATCGGCAAAGTAAAAAGCAGGCTCCGGTTCAACAACCAGTAGAACCACCATGGAGTATGTTCGCGCAAACCTTGTCTGCAATATTGTACAGATTAACTCCTGCAGTTCCACCCCAGGTAATAGGTTACACTATTAACCCATACATGCAGCTCCCTCCTTATGGTTTAGTTCCAGTAGCTTCTACAAGTAGCCAGGCTGTTAGGACCAGGGTAGATACATCCATGTTGCAGACTACACAAGATGATACAACAGATGACTATACAGTGTATTCTAATACCCCATATGATGATCAGTCGGAGGGTTTTAGCTCAGAGGATATAGCTGAGCTTATTGATGCAATGAAGGCTATTCTCTCTTTGGAGGAATCAGCCAAGACAGTGTAAAAATCTAAAGCACCTGTGTTTAAACGAACAAAGACAGTTAGGACTGAATTTCCAGTATCAGAAGATCTGACGGAAATGATGGAAGAACCTTGGGCACCGCCTGGTAAAAAATATAAGATTCCGAAAAAATGGGATTCTTATTATCCTTTTCCAGCTGCGGATTGTTCAAAAAGAGAAGTTCCTCCTAAAGTAGATGCACATGTTGTGCGACTTGTGCGTAAATCTGTTTTACCATTGCCGTCTACTTCACTGACTGATGTTACAGATAGAAGAATAGATGGTTTATTGAAAAATATTTTTTTCTCTCTCGGGGGCTGTAGGAAGGCCAGCTATGGCTTCAGCCTGGATGACGAGAGCGATGGTAGAATGGGCGGAGAAACTAGAAAAAGGCCTCTTCCCTTCCACAGGGGAGGCGGAATCTCTTTTAGGCCGTATAAAACAAGCTGCGCAATATTTGGAAGAAGCAGCACTTGATATGGGTACAATTGCTTCTAAAGCATCAGCCTTGACAGTAGCTGCTCGCAGAGCAGTTTGGCTACGTAATTGGAAAGCGGATGCAGAATCCAAGAAGGTTCTGGAAGCTCTGCCTTTCGCTGGTGATATTCTGTTTGGAAACAATTGACAGATATTCTAGAATCGGAAGCTGAATCCAAGAAGGTCAGATTTCCGGCTAGTTATAACCCTAAGACTAGGGGTTCGAAATTTCGGCCATTTCGATGGCAAGGCAGAGCAAAAGGGAAAGAGGAACCTAAGCAGCCCCAGTTCAATAAGTCAACTAGGGATAGGAAGCAATGGGCCAATAGACGGCCGGCTCCAAGCTAGAACAGAAGCCATCAGTCTGAGGGTACGGGCCTCTGCCTGGAGGTTTCCAGGGTTGGGGGCCGACTCCTTCAATATGCACATATATGACAGCAGTGGACGACAGATGCTTGGGTGCAGAAGTGGTATCTCTCGGTTATGGTTTCCCCTTCAAGAGGTAGCCTCCTCAAAGATTTTTTTGCACCGCTCCGTCTCAAATAGAGTCGAAGGCAGTGCCCTGCAGGAAGCGGTTCAGAAACTGCTTCAGTCTGGTGTAATTATCCCAGTACCCCCGACACAATGGGGACAGTGGTTTTACTCCACAATCTATTTTTGATGCAGAAGCCAAATGGGTCATTCCGACCCATTCTCAATCTCAAAATGTTAAACAAATACATTTGGTTTCCAAGGTTCCACATGGAGACATTACGCTCCATAGTTTTGGCCATGGAACCAGGAGATTACATGGTATCTCTGGATATACAGAATGCTTACCTACATGTGCCTATAGCACAGTCTCATCAGTGTTACCTCCGGTTTGCCATCCTCCAGCAACATTTTCAGTTCCAGGCTTTGCCCTTCGGGCTAGCAACAGCCCCCAGGGTGTTAACCAAAATTATGGTGGTTATGGCAGCTTATCTCCTCAAGCAGGGGATAAGAATATTTCCATACCTTGACAATCTTTTAATCCTGGCACAATCTCAGGAATTACTTTTGAGCCATCTTCAACAGACAATAGTTTGTCTACAAAGACACGGGTGGCTCATAAACTGCGAAAAGTCGTCTGAGTCCGTCACAACGGATGGTTCATTTGGGGGCCATATTGGATTCAGGTCTACAGAGAATTTTGTTACCATGGAAAAAGATATCGAAGGTGCAAGTAATGACTCTGGAGTTGCTGCAGTCAGACTATATCAGTCCATGCAGCAATGATGAGTCTGATGGTGTCTACCTTCGACATGGTGGAATATGCACAATTCCACTCCAGACCTCTACAGCATCTCATTCTGACCCGATGGAACGGAAGACATCAGACAATAAAAAGACAGATGATTAATCTTCCAGTAGACGTAAGAAGGTCTCTAGCTTGGTGGCTACAGACAGACCATCTAAGCAAGGGGAGACCTTTTTTGGGTAACGGATTGGCGAATCCTGACAACAGATGCCAGTCTTCAGGGCTGGGGAGCGGTGTTCGAAAGCCTCTGGTTCCAGGGAAAATGGACCATAAGGGAAAGTCGCCTGCCAATAAATCTGTTGGAAATAAGGGCCATATACATGGCTCTAGTTCAGGCAAAGGACAGTCTGCAAGGAAGACCAGTCCAGATCCGTTCAGACAATGCTACAGCGGTAGCGTACCTCAATCATCAGGGAGGAACTCACAGCAAAAGATTGATGGAGGAAGTAACTCCCATACTAAGGTGTGCAGAACTCCATCTCCCAGCATTGTCAGCAGTGTTTGTTCCAGGTGTACTGAACTGGGAAGCGGATTTTCTCAGTCGACAACCATTCAGGAAACCGAATGGGCATTATACCCAGAAGTATTTCAGACCATAGTAAACAGATGGGGGTTGCCAGAGATAGATCTTCATGGCATCCCATCTGAACAACAAAGTTCCGATATACGGATCAAAAACAAAGGATTCCGGAGCAATCCTTGTAGATGCACTGTCAGTGAATTGGGAGTTTTGTCTAGCATATCTGTTTCCTCCAGTCTCCCTGTTACCCAGGGTAGTGAGGAAAATAAAGCAAGCAAAGGGAGCCATAACTGTAATAGCTCCAGCTTGGCCCAGAAGGCATTGGTACACAGATCTGCTAAGGATGTCCGTGGAAGCTCCAATACTGCTCCCTCAACGTCAAGATCTACTAATGCAGGGTCCTTGTTATCACAGTCATCTGGATTGTCTGTCTTTGACGGCATGGCTGTTGAGACCTCTATCTTAGAAGCAAGAGGATTTTCAAAACAAGTAATTCAAACTATGCTTAGAGCAAGAAAACCTTTTTCAGCTCGTATTTATCATCGAATATGGCAAGCCTATACTCATTGATGTAGCGAAAGAAGTTTGGATCCAAGATCTTTTAAAGTATCCAGGATTTTGGATGGCTTCCTTGAGAGTTCAGGTATCAGCATTAACTTTATGGTTTCAGAAAAAGATTGCTGACTTACAGGATGTGCGTACTTTCTTTCAGGGAGTGATACACATTCAACCACCTTTTGTTCCTCCTGCAGTTCCCTGGGATTTGAATCTGGTTCTTAAAATCCTTCAGGGACCTCCGTTTGAACCTCTTAAGAGAGCAGATCTTAAATGGTTGACGGCTAAACTTCTCTTTCTACTGACAATGGCGTCAGCTAGAAGAGTGTCAGATTTAGGAGCACTATTGTGTAGGTCTCCTTTTCTGATCTTTTTTCCAGATAAAGCAGTTCTCAGAACTAGATCTGGTTATCTTCCGAAGGTGGTCTCAAAATTGAACCTTAGTGAAGAGATTGTAGTCCCAGCTTTTCAGGTATCGAGACTTTCTGCGGGAGAAGCGTCGCTGGACGTGGTCCGTGCGTTAAGAATCTACGTGGATCGTACTAGTGCCATCAGAAAGAAAGATTCTCTCTTCATTCTCTACGGATTTCACAGAAGAGGATGGCCTGCTAGTAAACAGACGCTGGCAAGATGGCTCCGAATGGTAATTTCAGAAGCTTATTCTCGTGCTGATCTCCCTGTTCCGGCCAATGTCTCTGCACACTACACATAAGGTAGGTCCTTCTTGGGCGGCACAACATGGTGCTTCAGCAGAACAGATTTGTAAGGCAACCACATGGTCTTCCATTAACACTTTCATTAGACATTACGCCTTGGATACTTTTGCCTCTCATGACGCTAAATTCGGACGAAAGGTTCTCCTGTCTAATCAGGAGCGTACCCACCACTAAAAATGGCTTTGGGAATCCCAATGTTATCCTGTGCATAACCTGTGGACCCAGCCGGAGAAGTAGACGTTATGGTAAGAACTTACCGTTGATAACAGTGATTTCTCCTATGTCCACAGGAATTCCACCCTGACGCACCTGATTTGAGGATCTTTACAATCACTAAACCTCTTCCCTCTTGTATGGAAGGGTGTGCATGTGTGTTCTTATCGCCTGAACAGGGTTCTACATGATGTTCCTGCCTAAATTGCTGTGGAAACAACTTATTTGACTGAGTCAGTGGGCGGGATTATATGCAAGAGCCCCAATGCATCCTGGGAGGCCATAAAGCTTGTGACTGTTTGGTGCCATTTCCGCTGTCGCTTCGGCATATCCCAATGTTATCCTGTGGATACCTGTGGACATAGGAGAAATCACTTTATCAACGGTAAGTTCTTAGCATAACGTCTATTTTGTTTGGTGCGGCAGGAGCCATAAGTTTTCTTATTTTATTTTTATAGTATTACTAATTTTTTTGAGTGATCTTTCTAAAAAAGCACCTTATACGCACCATAGAGTCGCTCCAACAACTCCCCGCCGGATGGCGACAACGCTTACCCACGTGTACAAGTGAGGCAGGCACAGGTTCTGGTAAACCTTCATGGGCTACTTTTCACAGACATTATCCAATGTGGCTATTCCCTATTAACCCATACATGCAACATTCATTCTGAGGTTTATACACCTAGGGAATTGTCAGCCTCTCAAAACAGCAGGCTGAAAGGCTGGTGGTAAGTAAATCACATAGACATGATACAACATCTTCACAGTCTACACATGTTTTAGATGAGGATTCGTTGGAGGATGAGGACTCATTGCACTTCGGAAGGTCTGGACATACCTGACATACCTGAGCTAATTAGTTCTATGTAAGCCATTCCATCTTTAGAAAAGGCAGCGGAGCCTGTGTTAAAAACTATAAAAACTAAGACAACTGTGTTTAAACATCCAAAAACAGCTGATGGAAATTTTGGGTTACGCCAAGTAGGAAGTTAGAATTCCAAGAAATGGAATTCCAATTATCCTCGTCCAGTTGGGGACTGTTTAAAAAAAAAAAAAAAGAGGTGGCTTCCAAAGTAGATTCGCAGGTCTTAGATTGGTGCGAAAATCTACATTACTTTTGTTTTCAACATCAATAAAAGTTGTCACGGGGGGTGTGGCCTGACTGAAAAGAAAGCAGGATAAAGGAGCACCTGCTTATATAGGTCCTTTCTGCCTTTTACAGCTGTCATACGGGTTCTTCCAGGCCCTTTCTTGCCCCTCTGTGTGTTTTGACACCCCGGTGTGTAGGTTGCGGCGCCGGGGAGCCATTCATTTGGCTTTTGCAGGTTGCGGCCTACACCCGGATCCGAAGCTGCGGACTGAAGTTGTGCAGTGATCCCACCACAGACTGGACCTCAGCGAGGTAGCGCTGCTACTCACCGAGGGCTGTGTGCCCTGTTCACTCTTGTGCCTAGCTGTGCTGTTGGAGCCGTGGGGAGAGGCTGACTGGGAATCAGCGGTGACTGCGGCGGGAGACACTGAGCGGAGCTGCTCTCCTGGCATCTGATGCGGTGCATACTATGGGGATTGGTGGTCTCAGCAGGGACGCGTCAGGTTAGTCAGCTCACCCGCCTGCAGCCTGCCTTCTCCTACTGTCTGGCCATTGAAGCCCTGAGTCGTGGCAGCGGGGAATACATGGAGCGATTGCCTGTCATCACTCCAGCAGTGTCCCGGCATCTCCCCTCTCCTCCTAACCCATGGTGCTACGGGGGAATCTGGCGGAGCTGTGAATTATAGAGGACATACACGTGGGGTTCCTATGCAGCCAGATACGCTACCCTGTGCCACTGCATCCTAGTACCCTCTCCTCTCCTGCCTTATTACTGACCTGGTTCACCCGCCCAGTTTTTTCTGATTTGGGCTTCCCTGCCAGAAGTGGTCATCTTGAAAACTGGCAATTTATCCACATGAAACCAGCCGCTTCTCTGGGAGCTACAGACACTGCCAGCCCATGATCAGTGCCCTTAACTACAGTCTCGGTGATTTCCGACAGGGACTTCTGCCGGTGTGGCCCTACCTGGGCAGTAAGTGGTCGCCTGAACTGCTTTTATTATTATTATTGCCTGGCCTCCACTCCTGCTCTGTCGACTCCCTCTGGTGGCAGACTGTGCTGACTACATCCTCCATACTGTTTGCTGCTGGGGTTTTTTTCCTCCTGCCCCCCTCAATCACCGTAAGATCCAATTAGAGCTTTTGGGGGGCATCAGTATAGCTACGACGTAACAGTCCAGGTGTCCAGGACAGTAGCAGTCTCCAGTTGCTGGCTCCTATAAATTACTTTACCGCTCAAGGATGGCATCTTCATTACCCATAACAACTGACCTCACAATATTCCTGTAACCGATGGCCACTGGGGGTCTATGCTCACTGATGTCTCCCTATTTCCACACTTCAATACTTCTGCTATGTCGCTACTGGCCTCCTGACCTTGTTCTCTAATCTCCATAATGTTATGCTGAAGAATGGGCAGAACTGGAATATCATCTTATAAGAAAGCTAAACCTCGTCCTCAACAGGAATCCTCTCAACCTGACTTGAAACCTTTTCTTCTTCCTAATCAGCTAACATTGAGCCCCAGTCCTGATCATTCAGCCCATCCCGTCTTCTCCTCCAAGTCCTTCCATGATGGCTTAAACCCATTGTTTAAACTCATTGTTTAAACCGATGGCAAGCCAGGTGAGCTCTCTTCTTCTCTCGGTTCTCCTTTAAACTCTTTAACTGCCCAGGAACCTTAAATCAAAGAGCAGATGCACTTTCTCATTCTTTTCAAACGGATGATTCACTCAACTCCTCTGAGAAACAGTTTATTCTGATTCCAGCTTCATTTGCTTCAACACGTACTGTTCCTCTACCTCCTCCGGGGAGAACTTTTGTAGCACCAAAATTTTGCAGGAAATAGCTTACGTGGGCTTATTCTTCATCTTTCATGGGTCATGGCGGTGGTCTTAAGACTCTCAAGTTCATTCAGCGATACTACTGGTGGCCTCATCTTAAAACGGATGTCTTTGAATTTGTAACAGCCTTTTCTAAGTGTGTTCAACATAAAAATCCACAAGCATCTCCCTCAGGTCTTCTTCATCCACTTCCAATACCTCAAAAGCCTTGGACTCACATCACTATGGATTTCATAGTCGATTTGCCGGTCTCCAGAGGGCATAACACCATTTGGGTCATTGTGGAATGGTTTTCAAAGATGGCTCGCTTCATACCCCTCACCGGTCTTCCCTCTGCTCCTCAGCTATCCAAATAGTTTTTCTCATAGATTTTTCATTTGTATGGCCTTCCACGGGAAATAGTTTCTGACCAGGGTCCTTAATTCGTCGCCAAGCTCTAGAAAGCTCTCAGCTCTGTCCTGGAAATCAAGTTGAACTTCTCTTCAGCCTACCATCCCTAGACTGACAGAAAGACTGAAAGAGTCGACCAAGGTCTGGAAACTTTCTTATGGATGTTCATGTCCCCTGCTCAGGAAGACTGGATGGATTACCTCCCATTTGCTGAGTTTGCATACTATAACCTATATCATTATTCTACCAATTCCACTCTTTTCTTCATTAACTATAGTTTTCATCCATGAGTTCCTTCCTTCTAATCTCTAACACCTCTTGAGGTTCCTGCTGCTGAATCCGCATCTTCTTTAGTTCTCTAAGATTTGGAGACAAATTCATAAGGCGCTACTTAAGGCTTCCCAGAAATAAAAGACCTATGCTGATCGGAAACATAGGGCTGTTCCTAGTCTCAAAGTGGGAGATCGTGTTTGGATTGCCACCAGAAACCTCAGACTCAAAGTTCCTACAAAAAGTTTGCTCCAAGATTCATCGGTCCGTATCCTATTAAGAGTGTTGAATCCTGTTTCTTACAGGGTGAAACTGCCTCCCTATTTGAAAATTCCCAATGCCTTTCACATTTCTCTGCTAAACTATCCTGTACTAAATAATATTCGGGCAGCTTTCCCTTAACCTCCGAAGGTTCAAGCTGCTCAAAATGAGGAATTTGAGGTTCATAAGTTTCTTGACTTCCGCAAGAGGTATGGTCATCTCCAGTGTCTCATAGATTGGAGGGGATATGGTCCGGAGGAAAGATCTTGGGTGGCTGCAGAGGATGTTCATGCTCCAAGACTGAGTTGTGCCTTTAATTCCAAGAATCCCACTAAGCAGCGTGGGTGTTCGGAGACCACCCTAAAAAGGGGGGTACTGTCAGCATCTGGTCCCTGCGGCCTTCCTCTTAGCTGGTGTCGCTGCAATGGATAGGAACTACAGCAGCAAGGTCCTCAGGTGCGACTGCCGGGTGTCTGGAGGCCAGGGTCCGGGTCCTGGGGAGCGGAGCATGGCAGCCGGAGGTGTCTGTTTGCAAGTGTCCTGTTGCTGGAGTGCTGCGTCTGAGAGGCTGAGGCCAGAGGTAGTGGCTGTGTGCTGGTTCCACATGTGTCCTCTGTGCAGGGAGCCACCATGTTGGAGATCAATCCAAGACGATAGGTATCCCAGTTCGCGTCCAGCCAATCCGGTACAGGCTTCCCTTATAAAAAGGGGTTGATGCTTAGCTATGTTGCCAGTACTTCAAGTTACTTGCTGCTGTAGGGTGCCCTGAACTCTGTGCTCCCAGGTTAACCCCTGGTATCCTAGTTTAACCACTGGGCCCTCTATCTGGTAGAGGGTCTCCATTTGCTGATGGTGCTCACAGCGATCCTCTCTTGAGCATTGTTTAAAAATCACAAGTCATCTCTTCATTCCATGTTCTTCAGCATCGTTTACAAATCACAAGTTACTTCTTCATTCAGTATTCTTCAGCATCATTTACAAGTCACTAACCTTTCGTCTTTCAGAATTCACTCAGACTTCTCTCCGAGTCGTTGTGTATGATTGAGGTCTCAAAACTGAATTCCTCTTTCTTCAGTGTATCGTTCTCGGTCAGTGTCCTCATTGCCTACCCTTCTACATCTTCGGGCCTAAGTCTTCAATCCATGAGTAAGAACTACATTCTGCCACCTTGTTTCCTTCCTTTGCCAATAGCTGCTCCCTCAGTCAATTATCAGTCGTCAGATCCCCAACTCAAGCCAAGTGTGACATGGAGGAAGGGGAATTCCTGGTTTCTCTGGATATTAAGGATTCGTATCCCAATATGGCCGCCTCTTCAGGCTTACCTCAGGATTGCACTGCAGGACAGTCACTACCAGGTCCAGGCCTTGCCTTTCGGTCTCTCAATGGCACTGACGGTGTTATCAGGGGTGATGGCAGAGATGTTGCTACAACTCCGCAAGCAGGAAGTGAACATCGTTCTATACTTGGACGATCTCCTCATAATGGCTATATTCAGAGCACCGTTGATGGAAAAGATCAGCCTTCCAACACGACTACTTACGGATCATGGGTGGATTCTAAATCTGCAGAAATCCCACCTAGAACCTACGCAGAGGCTTCAGTTCCTGGTAATGATACTGGACACAGTGTCTCAGAAGGTGTTCCTATGGACAAGGCAAAGATAATTCAGACAATGGTACGTTCCATTTTGAAGCTGAACAAAATCTCAGTACATCTTTGCATACGCTTACTGGGAAAGATTACGGCCTCCTACGATGCAATTCGGTACAGAAGATTTCATGCATAACCATTCCAGCTGGATCTGCTGAACAAATGGTCTGGGTCACATCTGCACATGCGCCAGATGATATGCCTTTCACCAAATGCCAGGATTTCCCTCTTATTGTGGTTGCTGATCTTCCTCCTGGAGGATCGACCCTTCGGAATTCAGGATTGGATTCTGTTGACGTCGGATGCAAACCTCCATGGTTGGGGTTCAGTGACCCTATGGGCTCAGTTCCAATGAAGGTGGTCTGATCAAGAGGCTTCCCTTCCGATAAATGTTTTGGAACTCAGGGCGATTTACAATGCTCTTCTGCTGACCTCTTTATATCCTTCAGTATCAGGTCATACAGGTATGGTCGGAAAATGCACCAACTTTGGCGTACATAAACCAACAAGGAGGTCCAAACAGCAGAGCTGCAATGAGGGAGGTGTCACAGATACTCCTCTGGGTGGAGTGGAATCCCAAGGCAAATTCTGCCATATTAATTCCGGGAGTAGACAATTGGTGAGCAGACTTCCTCAGTAGACACTATCTGCACCTGGGGGGAATGGGGCCTCTACCTGCAAGTGTTTCAGCAGATATTTAATCGGTGGGGCTACCCGTAAATCGACCTGTTGGTTTCTCAGCTTACCAAGAAGCTTCTTCGTTACTGTTCTGGGACGAGGGATCCACAGGCCGCAGCAGTGGACGCTCTGGCGACACCGTGGATTTACCGGTTGGTGTACTTGTTTCCTCCAGTTCCTCTAATTCCAAGAGTTCTCAAAGGACTTAAAGGGACAGGGTTCAGGCAATTCTGTTTGCCCCAGACTTGCCCCGCAGGGCCTGGTATGTATACATTCTAGCCTTATTACTCGTAGGCCCCTGGCCTCTGCCAATTCAGGATGATCGTCTTACGCAAGAGCCGTTCGTCTATCCAGACTTACCACGGCTATGTTTGATGCAATGGAAGTATATTGTGAGGATTTTTTCCAGGAAAGAGATTCCCGGCAAGGTTATCTCTACTATGCTCCAAGCCGGCCAGATGGTCGCATCGAAACAGTACCATCGCATATGGAAGAAATGTGTCTCTTGGTGTGAGGGTCATCAGTATTCTGCTGTGGATTTTCATCTGAGACATTTCTTGCACTTCCTTTAGGCTGTTGTGGATGTGGGCCTACATTTAGGCTCCATAAAAGTTCAAATCTCAGCCTTGTCTTTTTTTTCCAGGAAACAATTGGCTGTTCTCCCAGTGGTCCAGATGTTCTTGACAGTTGTCCTTCATATTCGACCACCCTTTGTGCCTCCCACAGCGCTGTGAGTTCTCAATTTGATTCTGGCCTTTCTCCAGTCGGTTTGATTGAACCTTTCCACAAGGTGGACATGGAGTATTTGACATGGCAGGCTATCTTGTTGTTGGCCTTGGCCTCAGTGAGGCTTGTTTTGGAATTAGCGGTCTTATCATGTAAGAGTCCTTATCTGGTGTTTCATGAGGATAGAGTGGTGCTTAAAACTCGCTAGACATTCTTGCCTAAGGTGGTGTCGGCATTTCATATCAATTGGCCGATGGTGGTTCTGGTTGTCACTGGGACGTCTGTTACACCAATGCCCTTAGACGTGGTTCGGGCTTTGGAGATATATGTCAGCTCTTCTCAGAAAATCAGAGTCGCTTTTTGTTCTCTATGATGCTTCAAAGATTGGTTGTCCTGCTCCGAAGCAGTCTATTGTGTGTTGGATCAGGCTTACGATCCAATAGGCTCACTCTTAGTTGGCTTTGCCGCTGCCGAGGTCTGTTCAGGCCCACTCCACACCGTCAGTGGGTTCTTCCTAGGTGACTGCCCAGGGTGTCTCGGCTTTGCAGTTATGCTGGGCAGCTACTTGGTTGGGTTCGAACACGCTGTAAAGTTTTAAAGGTTTATTACCTTTGCTATTGAGCACCTTCAGTTTGGTCAATCAATTTTGATGGGGTCTCAGCACTCTCCCACCCAGTTTGGAGTTTTGGAACTTCCCCATGGTACTAAGACCATCCCGGTATCCCCTTGGACATTAGTGAAAATAGGATTTTAATACCTACCGGTAAATCCTTTTCTCATAGTCCATAGGGGATACTTGGCACCAGCCTCTGTGCTTTGATATTTTCCAGCAAGAGTTGTTCTTGTGTGTTGTAGTTTGGGTCTGCTTTTGCTGTCCCTTATTTCAAGTTGTGGTTAGTGTTGCTATCCTCTTGTTATGTTGTGTGCTGGTTCCTTCTCACCACTTTCTTGTCTCTCTTCCTCCTTTCAAAGTATGTCCATCTCCTCGGGCACAGTTTTGCTAGACTGAGTCTACAGGAGGGGCATAGAGGGGAGGAGCCAGCACACTCTGAAGTTTTAAAGTGCCAGGCTCCAGTGGATCCCATCTATACCCCATGGTACTAAGACCATCCCAGTATTCCCTACGGACTACGAGATAAGGATTTACTGGTAGGTATTAAAATCCTATGTTTTCAGAATAGCAGGGCCATCCTCGGGTGAAGGTATCACTGCGAAGGCGCTGTCTCCAGGCAAATGCTGCAATTTAGGGTTGTGACCCTGGTCCAGCCGTCAGGACACTTATTTATATTAAACCTTATTGAAGGCAGAAGGCAAAGCATGCAATGGCCGGGCACCAGGATCCAAAATCTCACAGCCATCTCACTTCCCAATATCAACGCCGGGCTCCGGTGACTGTGGGCATCCTGTTCTGTCCTCAGCAGTAGCGGGAGCTGCGCCTCCAAGTCAGGTGTCTGGAGCGTGCAGGAAAGACTGGGCGCACATAGCCCCAGAATACAGCCCGTGGCTTCATAGGCGTCACCAAGCTGCGGCAGTGAATGGTGCCCGGAGGGAGTGGCTTTAGGGCAGGAGGAGTGGGGGACTTAATAGATTGGGACTTGGTCCCACTGGCGGCTGAGAGTTATCAGGTAAGGTAGATAAGAAGCCACTTAGTGAGGAGAGCTCCAGAAAACAGGTCTGGATGGACCACGCCCCTCTTATTTATTATTTTATATACTAACAGAGGTGACAGGTGTGGTACATCCCTGCAAAGGCAGATCCAATCTCTTTCTCATCAGACTCTGCTGTCTTCCCTGCTCTCTCACTCAGATGTTCACTGCTGCCAGTAGCACACGTATGAGAAGCAGAAGTATGGCTGCAGCTGTATAGATTCTGATATGTAAATCTCTATATCATACTTACCGTACACACATCATCCTTATTACTATTGAGAATATAGAGGTAAGACACTGATGATGGGAATGTAAAAATAGGATTTTAATGACCTACCGGTAAATCCTTTTCTCGTAGTCTGTAGAGGATGCTGGGGTCCATTTAGTACCATGGGGTATAGACGGGTGCTTTAGGAGCCACTGTCACTTTAAGAGTTTAATAGTGTGGGCTGGTTTCCGTCTATGCCCCTCCTACCAGACTCAGTCTAGAAACTGTGCCCAAGGAAACGGACATACTTTGAGAGAAGAAAATACACAGATAGTGGTGAGATTCACACCAGCTCACACATAACAAAAAGGAAAGCCAAACTAACCAACTTGGAACAATTCAGCAACGGCTGAACCAACAATACTGAACCAAGTAACAATGCAGTAATACAAAGCACAGGGCCGGCGCTCAGCATCCGCTATGGACTACAAGAAAAGGATTTACCAGTGGGTAATTAAAATCCTATTTTCTCTTAAGTCCTAGAGGATGCTGGGGTCCATTTAGTACAATGGGGATGTACAAAAGTTCCCAGTACAGGAGAGAGAGTGCTGGGCTTCCTGCAGAACTGATTGACCAAACTTGAGGTCCTCAGAGGCCAAAGTATAGGACTTGTAAAACTAAGCAAACGTGTTCAACCCTGACCAAGTAGCTGCTCGGCATAGCTGAATAGCCGAGACACCCCAGGCAGCTGCCCAGGAAGAATCCACTTTACGGGTAGAGTGGGCCTGAACAGATTTTGGAATTGCCAATCCCGCCATGGAATAAGCATGCTGGATAGTAAGCCTGATCCAGCCTGAAATTGTCTGCTTAGAAGCAGGACACCCAATCTTGTTGGTATCATAAAGTACAAATAGTGCGTCCGACTTCCTGTGACGAGTAGTTCTTTTCACATAGATTTTCAAAGCCAGCACGACATCCAAGGACTTTGAGGTAATTGAGGTGTCAGCAGCCACTGGCACCATAATAGGTTGGTTGATGTGAAAAGTTGACACAACCTTAGGGAGAAATTGCTGACGCGTTCTGAGCTCAGCTCTATCCTCATGGAAAATCAAGTAGGGGCTCTTGTGTGACAATGCCCCCAATTCTGACACACGTCTGTCAGAAGCCAAGGCCAACAACGTGACCGCCTTCCAAGTAAGAAACTTTACATCCACCTCCTGTAAAGGTTCGAAGCAATCCGATTACAGGAACTGCAGCAGCACATTAAGATCCCAAGGTGTCGTAGGAGGCACAAAGGGTGGTTGGATGTGCAGAACCCCTTTCAAGAAAGTCTGAACCTCAGGGATAGCAGCCAATTGTTTCTGGAAGAAAATAGACAAGGCTGAAATCTGGACCCAAGCTCAAGCGTAGGCCAACATCCACACCTGCTTTCAGAAAGAAGAGAAAATGTCCCAGTTGAAACTCCACCGTAGAAAACTTCTTGGATTCACACCAAGACACATACTTTTTCCAAATCCGATGGTAATGCTTAGACGTTACTCCCTTCCTAGCTTGGATCAGAGTAGGAATAACCATTTTCAGAATGCCCTTCTGAGCTAAGATTTGTCGTTCAACCTCCATGCCGTCAAACATAGCCGTGGTAAGTCTTGATAGGCAAACAGCCCCTGCAGTAGAAGGGCCTCGCGAAGAGGAAGGGGCCTCGGATCCTCCAGCAGTAATGCCAGAAGAGCCGCATATGAAGCCCGCCTTGGCCTGTCCAGAGCAATGAGGATCGCCGGAACTCTTGATCTTTTTATTAGTTTGAGAATCCTTGGGATCAGTGGAAGTGGACGGAACACATACACTGACTGGAACACCCACAGAGTCACCAAGGCGTCCACCACCACTGCCTGTGGATCTTGTGAACTGGAACAGTACCTCCGAAGCTTCTTGTTGAGAGGAGAGGCCATCATGTCTATCTGAGGTACACCCCATCGGCGTGTTACCTTTGAATACCTCTGGGTATTCTTCTGGGTGGAGATTGTGTCTGCTGAGGAAGTCCGCTTCCCAGTTGTCCACTCCCGGAATGAAGATCGCCGATAGCGCCAGCGCGTGTCTTTCTGCCCAGAGGAGGATTCTTGTTACCTATGACATTGCAGCCCTGCTCTTCGTTCCACCCTGCCTGTTTATGTAGGACACAGCTGTGACATTGTCTGACTAAACCTGAATGGCTCGATCTTGCAGAAGATGAGCGCTTGTAGAAGGCCATTGAATATGGTCCTTAGTGCCAAAATGTTTATTGGAAGGACCGATTCCTGTCTTGACCACTTTCCTTGGAAGTTTTCTCCCTGGGTGACTACTCCCCAACCTTTGAGGCTTGCATCTGTGGTTAGAAGAATCCAATTCTGAATCCCGAACCTGCGGCCCTGGAGCACGTGAGAAGTTTGCAGCCACCACAGTAGTTAAATTCTTGCTTTCAGCTGCAGGCATATCCGCTGGTGCATGTGAAGATGCGATCCCGACCACTTGTCCAGGAGATCCAGCTGGAAGAAACGTACATGGAATCTGCCATATTGTAGAGCCTCGTAGGAGGCTACCATCTTCCCCAGAAGGTGAATGCACTGATGAACAGATACAGAGCCGTCTTAACAGCAGTGTAGACCCCGGGGCACAGCAATGCACTAGGGCCCCTACCCATCCTCCAGCAGTAGGGGTGGGAGTGCTGTCAGCGGCAGCTTTGATGTCCAGCGGGCGATATGGGGTGTTCTATCTTTCGCTCAGCATGTAGGACCTGGAGAAATAATTTCTGCTAATTAATCCTTTACTGCACAGATGGGGCAGGAATGAGAACACTAAACTGTAGAAGGGGACATTGGGCTAAATGAAGGGGCCCTGGTACATGACTTTCAGGTTGGTAGGGAATGTTTAATACGTAGGGGAGGGGTCGATAGTGGAGTGGGCTTTAATATTCATAATTTTCTGGTGGGAGGGTAGCTTGCTTGATTGCAGATATCTCCATTTCCTGGAAATAGATTTCTTAACTTTTATGGGTGCAAAAAACTAGAGAGTCCCACCTTTCAAGAGGTAATGGGAACTTGGGGATCAAAGTTCAGAGCAATCCACCAACAAAAATATAAAACTGCATACCAAGCGTCTGGAGCTGGAGCAGAGACAAGCTGCTTGAAAGCTGATATCCCTCAGAAAAACTCTAAGTCAGACAGAACCCGAGATATCTAGCTGGTAAGGACAATTAACAGGCTTGGGTGGGGACCACTGTTTTGAAGTCGGATATCTCAGGGACGATTTTCAAAAATCTGGTACCCCTGGAAAGAGGGGACCCTCAGCTATCAGCCTAGGGCCCTTTTACTCCTGGGGCCCTTGGGCAAGAGCTATTGAGACCATACGAAAAGATGGCGCTGAACAGATACCCGGGGTTGTTTCAAGACAACCTTGACCATTGATTGGATCACCAACGCTTTCTCCACCGGTAGAAACACCCTCTGCACTTCCGTGTCGAGTATCATCCCCAGGAAGGGCAGTCTCCTTGTCGGTTCAAAATGTGACTTTGTAAGGTTCAGGATCCACCCATGATCCCAGATTAGTTGAGTTCAAAGCGCAATACCCTGCAACAGCTTCTCCTTAGAAGATGCCTCTATCAGCAGATAATCCAGATATGGAATTTTGTTCACTCCCTGTTTGCGAAGGAGGAGCATGATCTCTGCCATGACCTTGGTGAACACCCTCGGTGCTGTGGAGAGGCCAAATGGCAATGTCTGGAACTGATAGTGACAGTCCTGTAGTGCAAACCGTAGATAGGCCTGGTGAGGCGGCCAGAGCAAAATGTGAAGGTACGCATCCTTGATATCCAGGGATACTAGGATTTCCCCCTCCTCCAGACCTGAGATCACCGCTCTCAGAGGCTCCATCTTGAATGGGAAAACCCTCAAGCCCTCAAGTTAGGGGTTCAACGACTTCAGGTTTAATATAGGCCTTACTGAACCGTCCGGTTTTGGTACCACAAACAGGTTTGAGTAATAACCCTTGGTTTTTGGGTGAGGTGGAACTGGAACAATAACATTTGTTTGTACCAGTTTTTGAATGGCTTCCTGTAGGATAGCACTTTCTGTCAGCGAAGCTGGTAAGCCTGATTTAAAGAATCTGTGAGGTGAGAGTTCCTGAAACTCCAGTCTGTACCCCTGGGTAACAATATCCGTCACCCAGGGGTCTAGGCATGATGACGCCCAGACGTGACTGAAATCTTTTAGTCTTGTTCCCACCTGCCTGATCTCCAGGCTGAGAGGTACACAGTCATTCTGAGTATTTGAAGGAAGCAGAACCTGGTTTCTGTTCCTGGGAACCTGTTGGTGAGGTTTTTTAGATCTTCCCCAACCTCCTCTAAAGAAGGTGGGAGGGGGTTTGGATTTTTTACATTTTGTGGTCCAAAAGGACTGCAGTGTAGGTGTAGGATAAGATTTCCTAGCTGGGTCTGCTGTGGAGTGAAGAAATGTCGAATTACCCGCAGTTGCCGTGGAAATCCATGCATCCCCAAATAGTGCCTGACCTGTGAATGGCAGGTTCTCCACACTTTTCCTCTGCGTGCAGAGACAGCCATGGAAGTAGCAGGCCAGTGTCCTTCATGGCCTCCACCATGAAACCTGCAGAATCCTGTATGTGACGTAAAGATAATTAAATGTCATTCCTATCCATAGTATCGCAGTCCTCTAGTAAGGTGCCTGACCACTTTACTATGGCTTCAGAAATCCATGCACAAGCAATAGTGGGCCTTAAAGCCACGCCTGTAGCAGTGTATAGTGATTTGAGCGTAGTTTCAATCTTGCGATCAGCCAGCTTCTTTAAGGCGGTTGAACCAGGGACAGGTAAAACTACCTTTATAGACAGCCTAGGTACAGAAGCGTCTACTATAGGTGGGTTTTCCCACTTCTTTCTATCCTCTTCAGGGAAAGGGAAAGCAATGATAATTCTTTTAGGGATCTTGAATATTTTCTCTGGGTTTTCCCAGGATTTTTCAAACAAGGAGTTTAACTTTTTAGAAGCAGGGAAGGTAAGCGAGGACTTCTTATTTACTGTAAAATAAGATTCCTCTACTTGTTCCGGAACCTTCTCAGAAATATGCAAAACATCCCTAATGGCTTCAATCATTAGCTGCGCCCCTTTAGCAATGGATGCATCCCCCCCTGCATATCCCCATCACCGTCCCCTGTATCAGAGTCGGTACCAGTGTTATCTGGGCAAGTGTACGTGTTTTGGGGTATGTAGGTGGGGTTTTAGATGAAGTAGTGGGAGCTGAATACTTCAAACCCACCACAGATTGTCTCAAAACCTGCGTCTCTTTCTCAGTATGTGACATCCTTGTTGAAATCTGGGATATCATTCCCCTTAAAGAATCCACCCATGGGGGTTCGGATTCAGAAGGCTGAGACAGCACATTGCAGTCCTGAGTACATGGAATAGACTCCACAGGAGAAGATACACACTCTGCAGCACAGGACACAGAGTCCTTAGACATGGTAATGTGGATATACACACTTACACACACCGGAAAATGTCAGACACAGTTTCCCCCAGAGTACCTTCAGAGAGTCACAGAGTATAAGGAGCCAGCCACACAGCGCCCCTGTAGGCAGTTATTATGATAAAAGCCCGGCGCTGACTAACTAACCTTAATAGGGAGGGCAGCGCTCCCTGTCAGTGTCCTAGTTCCTATGATCTGCAAGGAGAAAATGGCGCTGGTGAGTGCTGAATCCGCTCTGAAAGGAAGCCCCACCCCTTGTAATGGCGCCCGGCTTCCCGCACTAATTGTTTATATTGGCCTGAGGATTTTAGTGCTAACAGGAGCACCCTCATGAGAACCATTAACTCTTCTGGAAGTTGGTTCCTATTCCCGACCCCCCCTAAGTCCCACAAAGCAGGGAGGCTGTTGCCAGCAGCCTTCCTGTAACCTAACTAACTCTAGAAAATAAAAAAGTAAGAAAACTCCTCGTAGTTTCCCTAGCTGTGACCGGCTCCCCCGGGCACATTTTCTAAACTGAGTCTGGTAGGAGGGGCATAGAGGGAGGGGCCAGCCCACACTATTAAACTCTTAAAGTGCCAGTGGCTCCCAAAGGGCCCGTCTATACCCCATGGTACTAAATGTACCCCAGCATCCTCTAGGACGTAAGAGAAAGTAGATTATAACCTAGCAGATGATGATTACAGGATATCATATGGTGTATTGCATGTAAAGTACCTTGTTCCACACCTACTCTGCTGTAGCAATATATCTTATATAAGGGTGAGTAACACATGTACAGGCTTACCAGCGTATGAGCACACACATAAAGGAATACTACCTTACCAATGCTTCCAGGAGTAACGTTAGGAGACATTTCTCTGATCCATCAGCTCATATGACTGATGTTATTGTTCATCTAGAATCTCATACGATATGTTCCCCATCCATTGTTTTACATTGGTGCTGACATAGGACTTGGCGAGTGACTACATCTCCATTTATACTTCATGGTTAGTTACCAGTACAAGAGAGAGATATATCTAAGTCTTAATTATAATTTCTCTAACGTCCTAGTGGATGCTGGGGACTCCGTAAGGACCATGGGGAATAGACGGGCTCCGCAGGAGACTGGGCACTCTAAGAAAGATTTAGTACTACTGGTGTGCACTGGCTCCTCCCTCTATGCCCCTCCTCCAGACCTCAGTTAGAATCTGTGCCCGGCCAGAGCTGGGTGCTCCTAGTGGGCTCTCCTGAGCTTGCTAATAAGAAAGTATTTATTAGGTTTTTTATTTTCAGAGAGCTTCTGCTGGCAACAGACTCTCTGCTACGAAGGACTGAGGGGAGAGAAGCAAACCTACTAACTGCGGCTAGGTTGTGCTTCTTAGGCTACTGGACACCATTATCTCCAGAGGGATCGAACACAGGAACCTAACCTTGGTCGTCCATTCCCGGAGCCGAGCCGCCGTCCCCCTCGCAGAGCCAGAAGACAGAAGCCGGTGGGTTGAAACAAGAAGACGTCAAAATTGGCGGCAGAAGACTCCTATCTTCACTGAGGTAGCGCACAGCACTGCAGCTGTGCGCCATTGCGCCCACACTAACCCACACACTCCGGTCACTGTAGGGTGCAGGGCGCAGGGGGGGGGGGGGGGGGGCGCCCTGGGCAGCAATTGATTACCTCCTGGCAAAAGCAGCATATATACAGCTGGGCACTGTAATATGCATGAGCCCCTGCCATTAATTTTACACAAAATCGCGGGACAGAAGCCCGCCGCTGAGGGGGCGGGGCCTTCTTTCTCAGCACTCACCAGCGCCATTTTCTCTCCACAGCTCCGCTGAGAGGAAGCTCCCCAGGCTCTCCCCTGCAGACTCACGGTAGAAAAGAGAGGGGGGGCACATAAATTTAGCGCTTTAATCATATATACAGCAGCTACTGGGTACACAATAAGTTACTGTGTGATTCCTGGGTCATATAGCGCTGGGGTGTGTGCTGGCATACTCTCTCTCTGTCTCTCCAAAAGGCCTTGTGGGGGAACTGTTTTCAAATAGAGCATCCCCTGTGTATGTGGTGTGTTGGTACGCGTGTGTCGACATGTTTGACGAGGGCTATGTGGAGGCAGAGTAAGTGCAGATGAATGACGTGTCTCCGCCGACGGCGCCGACACCCGATTGGATGGATATGTGGAAGGTGTTAAATGATAATGTAAGCTCCTTGCATAAAAGGTTGGATAAAGCTGATGCTTTGGGGCAATCAGGGTCTCATCCTATGCCTGATCCTACAGCTCAGAGGCCGTCAAGGTCTCAGAAGCGCCCACTATCCCAGATGGTTGACACAGATATCGACACGGATTCTGACTCCAGTGTCGATGACGATGATGCTAAGTTGCAGCCTAAAATGACTAAAGCCATCCGCTACATGATTATAGCAATGAAGGATGTATTGCACATATCAGAGGGAAACCCTGTCCCTGACAAGAGGGTTTATATGTATGGGGAGAAAAAGCAAGAAGTGACTTTTCCCCCTTCACATGAGTTAAATGAGTTATGTGAAAAAGCGTGGGATTCCCCCGATAGGAAAGTGCTGATTTCCAGAAGGTTACTTATGGCGTACCCTTTCTCGCCAACAGACAGGATGCGCTGGGAATCCTCCCCTAGGGTAGATAAAGCTCTGACACGCTTATCTAAGAAGGTGGCCCTGCCGTCACAGGATACGGCCGCCCTAAAGGATCCTGCGGATAGGAAGCAGGAAAGTATCCTGAAATCTGTTTATACACATTCAGGTACTCTACTGAGGCTGGCGATTGCGTCGGCCTGGATGTGTAGTGCTGTAGTAGCATGGACAGATAATCTGTCTGAGGAGCTGGATACCTTAGACAAGGATACCATTTTACTGACCCTGGGGCATATAAAAGACACTGTCCTATATATGAGGGATGCCCAGAGGGACATTTGCCTACTGAGCTCTAGAATAAATGCAATGTCAATTTCTGCCAGAAGGGTCCTGTGGACTCAGCAATGGACAGGTGATGCCGACTCCAAAAAGCACATGGAGGTTTTGCCTTACAAGGGTGAGGAATTGTTTGGGGACGGTCTCTCAAACCTGGTTTCCACAGCTACAGCTGGGAAGTCAAATTTTTTGCCATATATTCCCTCACAGCCTAAGAAAGCACCGTATTACCAAATGCAGTCCTTTCAATCACAAAGAAGCAAGAAGGTCAGAGGTGCGTCCTTTCTTGCCAGAGGCAGGGGTAGAGGAAAGAAGCTGCACCATACAGCTAGTTCCCAGGAGCAGAAGTCCTCCCCAGCTTCCACTAAATCCACCGCATGATGCTGGGGCTCCACAGGTGGAGCCAGGAGCGGTGGGGGCGCGTCTCCGACATTTTAGCCACCAGTGGGTTCACTCACAGGTGGATCCCTGGGCTATACAGATTGTGTTTCAGGGATACAAGCTGGAATTCGAAGTTGTGCCCCCTCACAGTTACCTCAAATCGCCCCTGCCAGCTTCCCCCATAGAAAGGGAAGTAGTGTTAGCGGCAATTCACAAGTTATATCTCCAGCAGGTGGTGGTAAAGGTTCCCCTCCTTCAACAGGGAAGGGCATACTATTCCACAATGTTTGTGGTACCGAAACCGGACAGTTCAGTCAGACCCATATTGAATTTAAAGTCCCTGAACATTTATCTGGAAAGATTCAAGTTCAAAATGGAATCGCTCAGAGTGGTCATTGCAAGCCTGGAAGAGGGGGATTTTATGGTGTCTCTGGACATCAAGGATGCTTACTTGCATGTCCCCATTTATCCATCTCATCAGGAGTACCTCAGATTTGTGGTAGAGGACTGTCATTACCAACTCCAGACGTTGCCGTTTGGGCTCTCCACGGCACCGAGAATATTTACCAAGGTAATGGCAGAAATGATGGTGATCCTGAGAAAACAAGGAGTCACAGTTATCCCATACTTAGACGATCTCCTCATAAAGGCGAGATCCAGGGAGCAGTTGCTGATCAGCGTAACACACTCTCAGGAAGTGTTGTGACAGCACGGCTGGATTCTGAATATCCCAAAGTCGCAGCTGATTCCTACGACGCGTCTGCCCTTTCTGGGCATGATTCTGGACACAGACCAGAAGAAGGTGTTTCTCCTGACGGAGAAGGCTCAGGAGCTTGTGACTCTAGTCAGAGACCTCTTAAAACCGAAACAGGTGAGTCCTGGGAAAGATGGTGGCGTCATACGAAGCCATCCCCTTCGGCAGGTTCCATGCAAGGATTTTTCAGTGGGATTTGTTGGACAAGTGGTCCGGATGTTAGGGTCTCCTGCCCTGTGCTGCCACGTCGTCATGGCAACCGGGAGGCAAGTGCTAGCGGAGTAACCTGAGCGCAGCTGATACTCCGGTTCGGGTCTTTTGCTGTGCAGTGGTTACAGGCCTTGTGCACGGCAGGGGATCCGGTGCTGGTTTTTGTGCTCACAGTCTGTGAGGTCTGAGTGGGGCGTGGACAGCACCTGCTATATAAATCCTCTTCTCAGGTTAAGCAGATGCTGCTGAATCTTTGTTGGTTAGTCAGTTCCTGAAAGTTAGCCAGTACTGTGTAACTTTGTATTTGTTTGTTGCTTACTGCAAATAGGCCTTGGGATTTGGTACTACACTCTGCCAATCCAGACCTAGCAGTAAGACTGGAGTCAGTCGTTTAACTTGCTGGGGTTCTTTTGGTACTCTGTGAACTTAGCAAGTTTGCGGCTGTATTCTCAGACTTGCCTGCCAAAATCCTTTCTCACTGTGCAAGGTGTTCAGGTGTCAGTTTAGTGGCAGTAAGCTGAACCAGTGCACTGCAAGTGAGGACTAGGATTGTGGAGACTCTCCTTGTGTCTATTATTCCATCTCTGACCAAGGAGTTTCTGCCACACCCGTTGGTAACCCTTTAGGGTTTTGCTGTTGCCCTTAGCAACAGCATTTCGGGTTCTCTACGTATTAAAACACAACATCTCGCTTCTTTCCATCTGAGCATTCGTAATACTAGGGAGACACCCAGTTTCTTAGCCTCTGGGCTTCTCTGTTCACTTTGTGTTTATTTTGTTACCCTATCACCTTCTGTGTACGTAATGTCATATTCCCCAGTCTGTCAGTGAGTTCATTTGTTTTGCATCCCTCTCCGTTCAGACACCAGTACATTCCTGCAGGCACTGGTGTGCATAACACCGGATCGCATCTTCAGATGCATCGGCTGATCACTCTATCCCCCAGAGCCAGGGTGTCTCTTCTGTGGTGGCTGCAGAGTGCTCACCTTCTCGAGGGCCGCAGGTTCGACATACAGGACTGGGTCCTGGTGACCACGGATGCGAGCCTCCGAGGATGGGGGGCAGTCACTCAGGGAAGAAACTTCCAAGGGTTGTGGTCAAGTCAGGAGGCTTGTCTGTACATAAATATCCTGGAACTAAGGGCCATATACAACGCCCTGAGTCAAGCGGAACCTCTGCTTCGTAACCAACCGGTGCTGATTCAGTCAGACAACATCACCGCAGTGGCTCATGTAAACCGCCAGGGCGGCACAAGAAGCCGGGTAGCGATGGCGGAAGCCACCAGGATTCTTCGTTGGACAGAGAATCACGTGCAAGCACTGTCAGCAGTGTTCATTCTGGGAGTGGACAACTGGGAAGCAGACTTCCTCAGCAGGCACGACCTCCACCCGGGAGAATTAGGACTTCATCAAGAAGTCTTCAACCAGATTACAAATCAATAGGAACTGCCACAGGTGGACATGATGGCATCCCGTCTCAACAAAAAGCTACAAAAGTATTGCGCCAGGTCAAGAGACCCTCAGGCGATAGCTGTGGACTCACTAGTAACACTGTGGGTGTTCCAGTCGGTCTATGTGTTTCCTCCTCTTCCTCTCATACCCAAGGTGCTATGAATCGTAAGAAAAAGAGGAGTGAGAACAATTGTTCTCATTGGCCCTCATTCCGAGTTGTTCGCTCGCAAGCTGCTTATAGCAGCATTGCACACACTAAGCCGCCGCCTACTGGGAGTGAATCTTAGCATCTTTACATTTCAAATGAAAGATTCGCAATATTGCGAAAAGACATCTCTGTGCAGTTACATAGAAACATAGAAACATAGAATTTGTCGGCAGATAAGAACCACTTGGCCCATCTAGTCTGCCTATTTTTTATTTTTTTTTAATATTATTTTTTATCACTAACCTTTTTTTATCCTTATTTCTTTGTAAGGATATCCTTATGTCTATCCCATGCATGTTTAAATTGCTCTACTGTCTTAGCCTCTACCACCTCTGATGGGAGGCTATTCCACTTGTCCACTACCCTTTCTGTGAAATAATTTTTCCGCAAATTTCCCCTGAACCCCCCCCCCCCCCCCCCTCCAGTCTCAGTGCATGTCCTCGTGTCCTATTGCTTCTCTTCATTTGGAGAATGTTTCCCTCCTGGACTTTGTTAAAACCCTTCATATATTTGAAAGTTTCTATCATGTCCCCCCTTTCCCTTCTCTGCTCCAAACTATACATATTGAGATTTCTTAGTCTTTCTGGTTCTGGGTATGTTTTGTGATGTAGGCCATGCACCATTTTAGTTGCCCTCCTTTGTACAGTTTCTAATGTATTAATATCGTTTTGAAGATATGGCCTCCAGAACTGAATACAGTATTCTAGATGAGGCCGTACCAATGACCTATACAGTGGCATTATTACTTCTTTTTTTCTGCTGCTGATTCCTCTCCCAATGCAGCCAAGCATCTGACTAGCCTTCCTCATTGCCTTGTTACATTGCTTACCTGCTTTTAAGTCATCTGAAATAGTGACTCCTAGATCCCTTTCCTCCTCAGTAGTTTCCAGTATAGTGCCATTAATACTGTGTCAGGAATCCGCAGTCTCCATTGCATCACTTCCAGTGAACAGGGCTCTCCTGGCTTCAGCCCTCTGTCCTCAGAGTATCCCCTGTGAATTGGACCTGTGGAACTACAGGTCCCAGCAGTTCCAGTTCTGTTCCAGTCTTCAGTCTCCTGCAGCCCACAGCTCACCGTGCTCCACCTAACCAGTTCAGTTCTGTTCCAGTTCTAGTTTTCAGTCCTCTGCAGCCTGGAATGCTTCAGCTAACTCACAGCTGATCTGGACACCTAATCCAGCTAGTATCTCTGCCTGCAGTTTGTGTCCAATCACTGCTGGGCAGGAGGTATAACTTCCAGTTTGTGGCTCTCTCACATCGCCTTGGACAACACGTCACATCCCGTGAACAGGTGGCTCCTGTTTGCAATCCTCTGTCTACAGAGATATCCTTGTGTAGTGGACCTGTGGAACAACAGGTCCCAGCTGTTCCAGTTTCCAGCTGTTCCTGTGTTCCTGTGGAACTACAAGTTCCAGCAACCCCTCCAGCTCTCCTGCTGCATTCAGTGTGTAAGTTCCTGTGTTCCAGTCTCCAGATCCCTGTGTTCCTGGTTACCTGCTTGTTACTCCGTGTTCCTGGTTATCCTACTACAGCTCCGTGGAACTACAAGCATCAGCAATTCCTGCATTCCTTTACAGGCTTCACACCAATCTCCAACACAGTGTGCTTCAGCCTCAGCTGTAGAGACTCCATCTCCAGGTGCAGCTCATCACCTCACCTGTGAATCAGCTTGCAAGCTGCCTGTGCTTTCCAATAGCACTGTGAACCCTGCATCAAGTCTTCTGCATCTGCTACCAGGTTTGCTACCATTATCATCACCTCTGCTGGCTCCACGTGTTTATCATCTCTGGTTCCCATACCAGCATATTGCCATAGACTCTCACTGTTTTGCCATAGACTTTCAGCTTCCACGCTGCATCATACCCATTGCATTTATTATTGTTTATTTCTCCAAGTATTCCTGCTGTCATATTGTTTTATCTTTCTGCTTAAATAAACAACATTGCGCAAATGCGCAGGAATCCAATCCAGTATCCTCACTTCTTCCATCCTTCCTCCACTGACCCACTAGCGCCCCCTCCGGGGACACAAACCAGACCGAACCTGACAGTTTGTCCAAGGCCCATGGACTCGGATGGTGGTCAGAATGTGGGGTCAGGGGCCTTACAAAATCTGGTCTCCCGTTTGGATGGTCAAGAGGCTGCGCAGCAGCAGATGTTCCAGTTTCTACAGGGAATGTCTATCCGTTTGGATACCTTGCAGCAATCCCTTCCAAGTTCTGTTGTTTCTCCAGTTCCTGTTCAAGTCACTCCTGCTCCAGTCATTTCAACTTTCCCTGCACAATCCGTTCCTGTGGATGGATCTTGCTCAAGTCAGTCCTATGGCAGTCCCTTCACAGCTAACTCTCCTGAGAGAGCGACTTCCTCCTTTGAAAGCTTCAAGACTCCTTTGTTGTCTGCTGTGAACTCTGAACCAATAAGCACTCTTTATCATCTATTGGAACAACTTCAAAGTCTCCTAACAAAAATCATTCCAATGATGCCAGAAATCCTGGGTGGTGCTTTAAACGCAGTGAAGAGTACTGCTCAAAGTATTGAGACTAGTGCGACCTCCGTGTCAACTTTTCTTCAAGCTAAAGTCTCTTCTCCTATGCAGAGAGAGGGCAGATTCCAGAGCTACCCGCGCTCCAAACTCACGGAAGCTGAACGCCGGCATCGCAAGCAGCTTCACCTCTGCTTTTACTGTGGGAGTTCTTGTCATCTTATTAAGGACTGTTCCTTCCGTAACTCAAAAGTTGGTGACAGGTCCCAGCATCACAGTGTTTTCACCTGCAAACCTTCCAACGTATCCTCTACAGTTTCAAGTTCCTTTACCCCGGACAGGAGTGTCCAAAAAGTATACGATTGGGGTCCTGTGACAAATAGACCCAATCCCAAGTTCAGAAATCAACAGAGACTATCTATGTTACCCATAACTAAAGTAGTTTCTGTGCCTACAGCCCGAGAAGGGGCATCTGTGCCTACAGCCCGAGAAGGGGCATCCGTGCCTACAGCCCGAGAAGGGGCGTCCGTGCCTACAGCCCGAGAAGGGGTGTCCGTGCCTACAGCCCGAGAAGGGGCGTCCGTGCCTACAGCCCGAGAAGGGGCGTCCGTGCCTACAGCCCGAGAAGGGGCGTCTGTGATTACAGCCCCAGGTGGGGCATCTGATGTTGTGACCCCAGTAGGGGTATCTGATGTTCAGGTTCCAGAAGTGGCATCCGGGCATGCAACTCAAAGAAGTGTGTCTGATCTATTAACCCCAGGAGGGGTCTTTAGAGTTTCAGCCTCAAGTGAGGAATCCAGGGCCAAGATCCCAGGAGGAATTCTTAAAGTCACAGATACAGACATGAACTTTTGTTTGCCAACTTCAGAGAGTGCTACCAGCTCAGTACCACTCCAAGAGGGATCATTAGAACATCCGGATTCTGTCTATACAGAATCAAGTGTCAATGGACCTAGCCCGGTTCCAGCCGTCGGTCCAAAGTCTCCACTGGTTCCAGCCAGCCTGAGTGGCGCCAATGATGGGCTACCTCCTTCGGTTCCAGCCGATTCCAGAATCCTCGGAGCAAATCCGGTCCTATCCGTCAGTCCGAGGACTCCACCGGTTCCTACCGCTTCAAGCTCTTCTGGACCCAATCCGGTCCCATCCGTCTGTCCGGATCAGCCTCCTCTGGTTCCAGCCAGCCCGAGTAGCTCTGTTTCCAATGCTGAGCTACCTCCTTCGGTTCCAGCCGATTCCAGCATCCTCGGATCAAATCCGGTCCTATCCGTCACTCCGAGGACTCCTTCGGTTCCAGCCGATTCCAGTCTCTTCATATCAAATCCGGTTCCAGCCGGTTCATGCTTATCTGGACCCAATCCGGTCCCATCCGTCTGTCCAGATCAGCCTCCTCTGGTTCCAGCCAGCCCGAGTAGCTCTGTTTCCAATGCTGAGCTACCTCCTTCGGTTCCAGCCGATTCCAGCATCCTCGGATCAAATCCGGTCCTATCCGTCAGTCCGAGGACTCCTTCGGTTCCAGCCGGTTCAAGCTTATCTGGACCCAATCCGGTCCCATCCATCTGTCCAGATCAGCCTCTTACGGTTCAAGTCAATTCAAGTAGTCCTGGACAAATCCCTGTTCCATCCGTTTGTCCAAAGTTGTCGTCGGTTCCTGCCGATTCCAGTTCCTCTGAACCCGGTGTGGTTCTCTCCAGTGTTTCAAGTAAGCAACTCCTGTCGCTATGTCCAGAGTCTACAGTTCTTGCAGATATTGCAGTTGCCTCAACCCAGATGGAGGCTCTACGCATCTCACCCCAAGATGAAGCTTCTAGCGTTCTGTCAACCTCAGCAGAGAATTCCCGTCAGTCAATCCAGGAGATGACGTCCTCTCTCCACCCTCGAGCATTTCAAGTTGATTCTACTCCTGCTTCTGAATGCTTATTCCAGTCCTCAACTCTCAAGTGTCCTACATTGTCTTCCGAGACTTCAACTGACATTCAGCATTCTAAGTGTCCACTAGATACACAAGCTCCAGTCTACTTTGATGGTGACTATGCTCAGTTTCGTGCAGTGGCGAGCCAATACCTCGCTTTTACTGAGTCGGAACCTTCAGTGACTATTTCTCCAGCCAATGCAATCAGATACTTCCTCCTGTTCTTCAAAGGTAGAGCACTGGACTGGGCGAATCCTCTCATTGAATCTAAAGATCCGCTACTGAATGATCTTCCCGCTTTCTGCGAAGCCGTAAAACAGGAGTTTGCTCCAAAGTTTATGTATTCAGAGTCATCTGGGCATTCTGGCCAATTTGTCAACAGTTTGTCTACTGCTAAATCCTCTCCAACATCTCTGTCTGTGCAAGATCAGGATACATTAGACCAAGCTATTAAAGATTTCCAAGCTGTAAAGTCAAGACAAGGTTCTCAGACTTCAGATTTGAAAGTTGCATATACTCCCGTGTCTCCATCCTACAGCAACACTTCTGAAAGTATTGACTCCCCGGATTCAACATCTGATCAGTCTTCCAGTTCTCAGTTTTTCGACTCAACTCCTTCCAAACATGAACAGGTTCTGTTGAATCAATGTATCAGAGATTTCAAGAATTACAGGAATTGGAGAGCTCCAGAACCAGTTCAAAGTCTACCATCTGTTGACGTAAGTGTTGGCTATGCTGCCGTAAACCCTAGTCCTGGTGTCTCATATAGCTTCAAATCTACTGGTCCACAGGTTGTCTCAGATACTGTTATTCCTAAACAAAAGGCGCCCATGACCACACTAGACCTGGACTCTGACTCTGAAAGTGAGTTTGTTGATGACGACTCAAGTTACATTATGGGGGGTTCTATCCTTCCGAGTTATGCCTTCTTCCAGGAAGTAAAACCTGTCTCAAATGACCATGAATGGTCTACTTGTTCTGACGAGGAAAATCTGTCTTCTGAAGATGAAAGTTGGGAAGACTTTTGAGGACCTCTGCTTTTGTGTATTCCTAAGTTCTTTTTCAAGGATCCTCCAAGTTCCTTCGTGGGTGTTCGGTGCCCACCCATAAAAGGGGGGGTACTGTCAGGAATCCGCAGTCTCCATTGCATCACTTCCAGTGAACAGGGCTCTCCTGGCTTCAGCCCTCTGTCCTCAGAGTATCCCCTGTGAATTGGACCTGTGGAACTACAGGTCCCAGCAGTTCCAGTTCTGTTCCAGTCTTCAGTCTCCTGCAGCCCACAGCTCACCGTGCTCCACCTAACCAGTTCAGTTCTGTTCCAGTTCTAGTTTTCAGTCCTCTGCAGCCTGGAATGCTTCAGCTAACTCACAGCTGATCTGGACACCTAATCCAGCTAGTATCTCTGCCTGCAGTTTGTGTCCAATCACTGCTGGGCAGGAGGTATAACTTCCAGTTTGTGGCTCTCTCACATCGCCTTGGACAACACGTCACATCCCGTGAACAGGTGGCTCCTGTTTGCAATCCTCTGTCTACAGAGATATCCTTGTGTAGTGGACCTGTGGAACAACAGGTCCCAGCTGTTCCAGTTCCCAGCTGTTCCTGTGGAACTACAAGTTCCAGCAACCCCTCCAGCTCTCCTGCTGCATTCAGTGTGTAAGTTCCCGTGTTCCAGTCTCCAGATCCCCGTGTTCCTGGTTACCTGCTTGTTACTCCGTGTTCCTGATTATCCTACTACAGCTCCGTGGAACTACAAGCATCAGCAATTCCTGCATTCCTTTACAGGCTTCACACCAATCTCCAACACAGTGTGCTTCAGCCTCAGCTGTAGAGACTCCATCTCCAGGTGCAGCTCATCACCTCACCTGTGAATCAGCTTGCAAGCTGCCTGTGCTTTTCAATAGCACTGTGAACCCTGCATCAAGTCTTCTGCATCTGCTACCAGGTTTGCTACCATTATCATCACCTCTGCTGGCTCCACGTGTTTATCATCTCTGGTTCCCATACCAGCATATTGCCATAGACTCTCACTGTTTTGCCATAGACTTTCAGCTTCCACGCTGCATCATACCCATTGCATTTATTATTGTTTATTTCTCCAAGTATTCCTGCTGTCATATTGTTTTATCTTTCTGCTTAAATAAACAACATTGCGCACATGCGCAGGAATCCAATCCAGTATCCTCACTTCTTCCATCCTACCTCTGACCCACTAGCGCCCCCTCCGGGGACACAAACCAGACCGAACCTGACATACTGTATTTAGCTTTATGATTTTTGAGACCCAAGTGCATGATTTTGCATTTTTTGGCATTAAACTGTAATTGCCAGACTCTTGACCATTCCTCTAGTCTACCTAGATCCTCAATCATTTGTTTTACCCCACCTGGTGTGTCTACCCTGTTGCATACCTTTGTGTCATCTGCAAAAAGGCATACTTTCCCTTTAATGCCATTTGCAATGTCACCAATAAAGATATTAAAAAGCACTGGTCCAAGTACAGATCCCTGGGGTACTCCACTGGTAACATTTCCCTCCTGTGAATGCACTCCATTTACCACAACTCTCTGTTTTCTATCCTTCAACCAAGATCTTATCCATTCAATAATCCTAATATCTAATCCCAAACTTTCAAGTTTATTTAGCAGTCTGCGATGTGGAACTGTGTCAAAAGCCTTACTAAAGTCTAGATAAGCTATATCCATGGCTCCACCTTTATCCATCACTTTAGTCACACAATCAAAAAAGTCAATAAGATTTGTTTGACATGATCTCCCCCCAGTGAATCCATGCTGTTTGGGATCCAGTAAATTGCCGGATTTGAGATAATCTACAACTCTTTCTTTTAAGAGTGTTTCCATCAATTTCCCCACTACTGATGTAAGACTCACTGGTCTGTAGTTGTTTGCCTCTTCCTTGCTTCCACTTTTGTGCAGTGGGACTACGTTTGCTCTTTTCCAGTCCCCTGGAATTTCTCCTGTAGCTAATGACTGGTTGAATAATTCTGTCAATGGTGCTACCAGCACCTCTTTAAGTTCTTTTAGTATCCTTGGATGTATCCCATCTGGCCCCATAGATTTGTCCACTTTCAGCTTTGAGAGTTCTGTTAGGACCTTCTCCTCTGTAAATGTACTTGTTTAATTTTCCTGAATATCCCTGCAACTTAACTGTGGCCCCTTCCCCTCTCTTTCAGTAGTAAATACTAAGCAAAAATAATCATTAAGATGATCTGCTATTAAATTGTCTCCTTCAACAAGACTCCCAGTGTCCGTCTTTAGTTTTATAATTCCGCCTTTTGTTTTTCTCTTTTCGCTTATATACCTATAAAAAGTTTTGCCTCCTTTACCCACTGACTGGGCCATTTTCTCCTCAGCTTGTGCCTTTGCACATCTGATTACCTTCTTTGTCTCCTTCTGTCTAACAAGATATATCTTTTTGTCTTCATTATTTTGTGTCTGCTTATATTTCCTAAAAGCCATCTTTTTTGCTCTCACAATATTTGCTACTTCTTTTGCAAACCACACTGGCTTCCTTTTCCTTGTGTTTTTCCTAACAGTTTTGATACAAAGGTCTGTTGCCTTCAATATTGCACATTTGAATGTTTCCCACCTCTCCTGCACTGTTTCCAAGTTCCTCCACTCTGCCAAAGAATCGCTTACACATTTTCCCATCCCTACAAAATCAGCCTTCCTAAAATCCAACACCTTTGTTTTTGTATGGGACGAGTCAGTCTCTGTCTCAATGCTGAAATATACTGCAGTTTCTGAGTAGCTCGAGACTTACTCTGCCAGTGCGATCAGTTCAGTCAGTGTCGTTCCTGGTTTGACGTCACAAACACACCCAGCGTTCGCCCAGACACTCCTACGTTTCTCCAGCCACTCCCGCATTTTTCCCAGAAACGGTAGCGTTTTTTCACACACACCCATAAAACGGCCAGTTTCCGCCCAGAAACACCCACTTCCTGTCAATCACACTCCGATCACCAGAATGTAGAAAAAACCTCGTAATGCCGTGAGTAAAATTCCTAACTGCATAGCAAATTTACTTGGCGCAGTCACAGTGCGAACATTGCGCATGCGCAATAAACAGAAAATCGCTGCGATGCGAAGAAAATTACAGAGCGAACAACTCGGAATGACCACCATTGTTCCGGATTATCCAAGAAGGACTTGGTACCCGGAACTGCAAGAAATGCTCACAGAGGACCCATGGCCTCTGCCTCTCAGACAGGACCTGCTGCAACAGGGGCCCTGTCTGTTCCAAGACGTACCGCAGCTGCTTTTGACGGCATGGCGGTTGAACGCAGGATCCTAGCGGAAAAAGGCATTCCGGATGAAGTTATTCCTACGCTGATAAAGGCTAGGAAGGACGTGACGGCAAAACACTATCACCGCATATGGCGAAAATATGTTGCCTGGTGTGAGGCCAGGAAGGCCCCTATAGAGGAATTCCAGCTGGGCTGGTTCCTGCACTTCCTACAGTCTGGAGTGACTATGTGCTTGAAGTTGGGCTCTATTAAGGTCCAGATTCGGCTCTATCCATTTTCTTTCAAAAGGAACTGGCTTCTCTTCCTGAGGTTCAGATGTTTGTTAAGGGAGTGCTGCATATTCAGCCCCCTTTTGTGCCACCAGTGGCACCTTGGGATCTCAACGTGGTGTTGGGTTTCCTGAAATCCCACTGGTTTGAGCCACTTAAGACCGTGGAGCTGAAGTATCTCACGTGGAAAGTGGTCATGCTTATTGGCCTTAGCTTCGGCTAGGCGTGTGTCAGAATTGGCGGCTTTGTCATGTAAAAGCCCCTATCTGGTTTTCCATATGGACAGGGCAGACTTTCGGACTCGTCCGCAATTTCTGCTGAAGGTGGTGTCATATTTTCATTTGAACCAACCCATTGTGGTGCCTGCGGCTACTCGTGACTTGGAGGATTCCAAGTTGCTTGATGTAGTCAGGGCTTTGAAGATCTATGTAACCAGGACGGCTGGAGTCAGGAAAACTGACTCGCTGTTTATCCTGTATGCATCCAACAAGCTGGGTGCTCCGGCTTCAAAGCAAACCATTGCTCGCTGGATCTGTAACACGATTCAGCAGGCTCATTCTGCGGCTGGATTGCCACATCCAAAATCTGTGAAAGCCCACTCCACAAGAAAAGTGGGCTCTTCTTGGGCGGCTGCCCGAGGGGTCTCGGCATTACAGCTTTGCCCCCCAGCTACTTGGTCGGGTTAAAACACATTTGCTAAGTTCTACAAGTTTGATACCCTGGCTGAGGAGGACCTTGTGTTTGCCCATTCGGTGCTGCAGAGTCATCCACACTCTCCCGTCCGTTTGGGAGCTTTGGTAAAATCCCCATGGTCCTTACGGAGTCCCCAGCATCCACTAGGACGTTAGAGAAAATAAGATTTTACTCACCAGTAAATCTATTTTTTATAGTCCGTAGTAGACGCTGGGCGCCCGTCACAAGTGCGGACTTTCTGCAAAACGTGTATATAGTTATTGCTTAATAAAGGGTTATGTTATGTTGGCATCCATTGTTTGATGCTCTGTTGTTGTTCATACTGTTGACTGGGTAAGTTTATCACAAGTTATACGGTGTGATTGGTGTGGCTGGTATGAGTCTTACCCTGGATTCCAAAATCCTTTCCTCGTAATGTCAGCTCTTCCGGGCACAGTTTCCTTAACTGAGGTCTGGAGGAGGGGCATAGAGGGAGGAGCCAGTGCACACCAGGTAGTACTAAATCTTTCTTTAGAGTGCGCAGTCTCCTGCGGAGCCCGTCTATTCCCCATGGTCCTTACGGAGTCCCCAGCATCCACTACGGACTACGAGAAATAGATTTACCGGTGAGTAAAATCTTATTATTACATTTGTTATTGTGAGTGTTCTCAGGAGGGTGGACACAATGATAGTCTGAGACACAGTATTATAAAGCCTTCATTAAAAGTTATGTTTTATTATACACACACATTTATAATTAAGTGTCCCAGAGAGTCGTCTTCTCCTATTGTTTACAAGATTAATATTGTTACAGAAAATGTCACATTTCCATAATGTATTTTATTTCCAGCAGATGGACACACAAGCAGGAATATCTCAGAAGGACATCTAATGTTATCCCCGGATTGTGACATAAAAGATAATGGCAGTAGACAGGATTCTCGAGGAGATAACCCCATTACCCCAATCATACATCCAGCTCTATCAGCTGATCCCCCTGATCCTGGTGAATGTTCTCCTGATCACTCTGATATTGGTGCATCTGTTACAGCTCTGACAGTAGATACAGTGTTTCCGTGTTCTGTAGATGCCAAATGTTTTACACAGAACACAAAGCGTATTAACCCACACACAGGTAAGGTAGGTGAAAGGCCACTGATATGTCCGGAGTGTGAGAAATGTTTTACATACAAATCAGATCTTGTTATACATCAGAAAAGTCACATAGGTGAGAAGGCATTTCCATGTTCTGAGTGTGGGAAATGCTTTGCACGGAAATCATGTCTTGTTAGACATCAGAGAAGTCACACAGGTGAGAAGCCATTTCCATGTTCTGAGTGTGGGAAATGTTTTACACATAAATCAGATCTTGTTAAACATCAGAGAAGTCACACAGGTGATAAGCCATTTCCATGTTCTGAGTGTGGGAAATGTTTTACACGGAAATCAGATCTTGTTATACATCACAGAACTCACACAGGTGAGAGGCCATTTCCATGTTCTGAGTGTGGGAAATGTTTTACACGGAAATCAGATCTTGTTATACATCACAGAACTCACACAGGTGAGAAGCCATTTCCATGTTCTGAGTGTGGGATATGTTTTGCACACATATCAAATCTTGTTATACATGAGAGAAGTCACACACGTGAGAAGCCATTTTCTTGCTCTGAGTGCAGGAAAAGTTTTACCTGGAAATCCCTACTTGTTATACATCAGAGAAGTCACACAGATGAGAAGCCTTTTCCATGTTCTGAGTGTGGGAAATGTTTTGCAAACAAATCAGATCTTGTTAAGCATCAGAGAAGTCACACAGGTGAGAGGCCATTTCCATGTTCTGAGTGTGGGAAATGTTTTGCACACAAATCAGATCTTGTTAGACATAACAGAAGTCACACAGGTGAGAAGCCATTTCCATGTTCTGAGTGTGGAAAATGTTTTACACAGAAATCACAACTTGTTATACATCAGAGAATTCACACAGGTGAGAAGCCTTTTCCATGTTCTGAGTGTGGGAAATGTTTTGCACACAAAACCGTTCTTGTTAGACATAACAGAAGTCACACAGGTGAGAAGCCATTTCCATGTTCTGAGTGTGGGAAATGTTTTACACGAAAATCAGTTTGTGTTATACATCAGAGAAGTCACACAGGTGAGAGGCCATTTCTATACTCTGAGAAATAAACCAGCTCTTGTTGCACACAATGGCCCTCATTCCGAGTTGTTCGCTCAGAGTTTTTCATCGCATCGCAGTGAAATTCCGCTTAGAGCGCATGCGCAATGTTCGCACTGCGACTGCGCCAAGTAACTTTACTAAGAAGATAGTATTTTTACTCACGGCTTTTTCATCGCTCCGGCGATCGCATTGTGATTGACAGGAAATGGGTGTTACTGGGCGGAAACACGGCGTTTTAGGGGCGTGTGGCTGAAAACGCTACCGTTTCCGGAAAAAACGCAGGAGTGGCCGGGGAAACGGTGGGAGTGCCTGGGCGAACGCTGGGTGTGTTTATGACGTCAGCCAGGAACGAAAAGCACTGAACTGATCGCACAGGCAGAGTAAGTCTGAAGCTACTCTAAAACTGCTACGAGCTTGGTGATCGCAATATTGCGTATACATCGGTCGCACATTTAAGAAGCTAAGATACACTCCCAGTAGGCGTAGGCTTAGCGTGTGTAACTCTGCTACATTCGCCTTGCGAGCGATCAACTCGGAATGAGGGCCAATAGACATAACTCAGGTGAAGAACCATTTTAATCTTCTGGAGTATACTCATCATTGCCATGCGTTGTTTTTCAAGGTTCTTATCCTATCTCCTATGCTTTTTGCAATATACATGCTACCACTGGGTATAATAATCAGATGTCATGTCCTCATCTACCACTGCTATGCAGATGACCTGTCTTTTGCTCTGGTTACTGAGAACCCAGTACCAATCCTAAATGGTTGTCTAGCTGAGCTCCAGGTGTGGGTGATGCCAGTTGGTGAAACAGGTCCTTGTGATAGAAGCTCACCAACAAAGGACAGGGCTACAGCTCAGCTTTGCCTACCAAGCAGAATTACGCTTGGGGGTTCAGAATTACAAAATGCTGATCATGGGGGTGATTCCGAGTTGTTCGCTCGCTAGCTGATTGTAGCAGCATTGCACACGCTAGGCCGCCGCCCTCTGGGAGTGTATCTTCGCTTAGCAGAATTGTGAACGAAAGATTAGCAGAATAGCGAATAGAAAATTCTTAGCAGTTTCTGAGTAGCTCCAGACCTACTCCAACACTAAGATCAGCTCAGGCCGTTTAGTTCCTGTTTGACGTCATAAACATGCCCTGCGTTCAGCCAGGCACTCCCCCGTTCTCCTGACACTCCTGCGTTTTATCCTGGCATGCCTGCGTTTTTCTGCACACTTCCAGGAAACGGTCAGTTTTCGGCCAGAAACACCCACTTCCTGTCAATCACACTCCGATCACTTCAACGATGGAAATTCTTTGTTCTGCCGTGATTAAATCTACAAAGTTTGAGCTAAAATACTTAGCGCACTGTGTAGCATGCGCATGCGCATTTTCGCATTAATTGCTCCGTTGCCAAAATCGGCAACGAGCGAACAACTCGGAATGACCCCCCATATGCGGAATCTTGGTGTCCTGGATGGTGGAGTGACACTTAGACATCAGGTATCAGCCACAATCAGATCCTCATCTGAGGAACAGAGCCAGACTCCAGCACTTTATTCCCTCAGAAGATCTACCTACAGTCATACATGCACTTGTATCATCACACATAGACTACTGCAATGTCCTCTACCTGGGTCTCCCAGCAAAAGAATTGCACCGCTTGTAGCTTGTACAGAATGCAGCAGCCAGGCTGTTACCTAACCAGCCCGTTCCTGCCACATAACACCCATTCTCTACCTCCTCCGGCTGCCTGTAAGATGGTGACTATTACATAATCTTACTGACTCTCCCAGCCCTATATTACCAGGGTCTATGGTACCAGAAGCAGCTTCTGCCTCATTACTGCCCTGCTTGTTTACTTCCATCTGCAGATAAAGGACTGTTACCAGCAGTACCAAGAATCCCCAAGCAGTGCTGAGATGTCAGAGGGGGAGACAGGGTGGTGGCACTAGTGCTGTAGCGGGGGCTGACGGAGGCACTGTCTGTGGGTAATATTGTCCCCAAGCAGTGCTAAGGTGTCAGAAGGGGAGACAGGGCAGTGGCAGTAGTAGGGGGAGATAGGGCAGGTGACAGCAGGCGGGGGACAGGGTGGATGGTCACAGTGCAGTACCAGGGGCTGCTGGAGGTAGTAACGAGGTGTATGGGTCCTGCACAGAACCAGTTGATAATTAGACTTAATGATTATTCTTCCTTATTTCTAATGAATCCCTTATATGTGTTCCTGTTATTTGCTGTGTCAGCCTTTATGTGTGTTCTGTGTAATAATCCTGAAAGTAGTGCTGCCACCGATCTCATATCATTTGTAGTAACTTGGAAAAGATGAGATATGAGGTGCACTCTGGAAGCTTATAGGGGGTTAATCAGAGATGAACGCATCCCCTGGAAAATGGTCCTGGCCCGCCCTCATTCACCCCTCAGGGATGCGGCCACAATGCGTGTGTCTGCAGCCTCTGCACGTGCATTTTGTCACCACCAGTAAACTGCTGCGGGCCACTATTGCGGCTGGGTCTGAATGACCCCCATAGGGTTTTGGCTCTCCTGATATGAATCTGTTTTACTTACGTGCAATACTATAATGTAACTTGAATTGTTTCTGTGCTTTAAAGGATATTTTATCCATGTTGTGCAGAGTAAAGTATTTTTTAAGTTTAAAATATAGAGAAAAATCTGTTTATTAAAGATATGAAATAAAGTTTTTTTAAAACAAAAGATTTCCGTTGAGTCTTTTTATGTGTCTGTGTATTATCTTATTTCCAGATAATTGTCGCTATGGTGACAGAAACAATTTCCTGTTAATGTGTCACTTGTATTGTTACTTTTGTGTCCAGCGGGTGGGCTCGGAAATGTTATCCTTTTCCTCGCAGCCCCAGTTGCTGGAGAAAATGAAGGAGTAGCTGGTGACGGGTCACGTTCCGCGTGAGTTGACAATTTTCTCACCAGCAGGTCTTTCCACCTCTACAGACTTGTGTCCGGAAAGAGAGATATAATGTAGGCTTTACACCTAGGATCGAGCACGGTGGCCAAAATGTAGTGCTCTGATTTCAACAGATTGACCACCCTTGAATCCTGGCAAAGCGAATGAAGGGCTCCATCCACCAGTATTTCCAGGGAAGACGTTACGTCTGAGGGACTATGCACAGGCCCAAATGATAATTGTTTTATGATCCTTCTATGTATGAACCAACGGATAGAGGGAATAATCCGAAAGTGTTAATACCAAAGATTAGCTAATCTGGTTGGAGGTGCGACATTAAGCAAATTGCAATGACTGGTTAGGGGGTTTAGAAAAAACACTAGTGGGCTTATATCTAAAGAAGCCTTAATGTGTGGCGCACTCTTTTTTCTTTACGTTTCATGAATAAATGAAAGCATAACTTTTATTATTTTTATTTAAGAATGATTTTTCAATAGACATGACATAAGGCAATTGATTGTCAGCCTGGAAAGACAAGAAATAAATGAAAGATATAAAATAATGTATATACCAGCACTACCTATGTATGGGTATATGGGTAGAGCAATAATTGATATAAGCAAGTGAAATATAAAAGGAATTTAAACACAGGTTTTATTTATCAAATGTATGAGATCCTTTCACGACGGGATTGTGATCTAAAAAAAACAACTGTTTTACAGCTGCGCCCTGCAGAGCGTTACTACTGCATACAATATTAGTGCTCCCTGCAGAGCGTTACTACTGCATACAATATAAGTGCTCCCTGCAGAGCGTTACTACTGCATACAGCCTAAGTGCTCCCTGCAGAGCGTTACTACTGCATACAACCTAAGTTCTCCCTGCAGAGCATTATTACTGTATACAAGCTAAGTGCTCCCTGCAGAGCATTACTACTGCATACAACCTAAGTGCTCCCTGCAGAGCGTACTACTGCATACAACCTAAGTGCTCCCTGCAGAGGGTTACTACTGCATACAATATTAGTGCTCCCTGCAGAGCGTTACTACTGCATACAATATTAGTGCTCCCTGCAGAGCGTTACTACTGCATACAATATTAGTGCTCCCTGCAGAGCGTTACTACTGCATACAATATAAGTGCTCCCTGCAGAGCGTTACTACTGCATACAGCCTAAGTGCTCCCTGCAGAGCGTTACTACTGCATACAACCTAAGTTCTCCCTGCAGAGCATTATTACTGCATACAAGCTAAGTGCTCCCTGCAGAGCATTACTACTGCATACAACCTAAGTGCTCCCTGCAGAGCGTTACTACTGCATACAACCTAAGTGCTCCCTGCAGAGCGTACTACTGCATACAACCTAAGTGCTCCATGCAGAGCATTACTACTGCATACAACCTAAGTTCTCCCTGCAGAGCATTACTACTGTATACAAGCTAAGTGCTCCCTGCAGAGCGTTACTACTGCATACAACCTAAGTGCTCCCTGCAGAGCGTTACATACTGCAAAAATATATCTTGTTAGACAGAAGGAGGCAAAGAAGGTAATCAGATGTGCAAAGGCACAAGCTGAGGAGAAAATGGCCCAGTCAGTGGGTAAAGGAGGCAAAACTTTTTTTAGGTATATAAGCGAAAAGAGAAAAACAAAAGGCGGAATTATAAAACTAAAGACGGACACTGGGAGTCTTGTTGAAGGAGACAATTTAATAGCAGATCATCTTAATGATTATTTTTGCTCAGTGTTTACTACTGAAAGAGAGGGGAAGGGGCCACAGTTAAGTTGCAGGGATATTCAGGAAAATGAAACAAGTACATTTACAGAGGAGAAGGTCCTAACAGAACTCTCAAAGCTGAAAGTGGACAAATCTATGGGGCCAGATGGGATACATCCAAGGATACTAAAAGAACTTAAAGAGGTGCTTGTAGCACCATTGACAGAATTATTCAACCAGTCATTAGCTACAGGAGAAATTCCAGGGGACTGGAAAAGAGCAAACGTAGTCCCACTGCACAAAAGTGGAAGCAAGGAAGAGGCAAACAACTACAGACCAGTGAGTCTTACATCAGTAGTAGGAAAATTGATGGAAACACTCTTAAAAGAAAGAGTTGTAGATCATCTCAAATCTGGCAATTTACTGGATCCCAAACAGCATGGATTCACTGGGGGGAGATCATGTCAAACAAATCTTATTGACTTTTTTGATTGTGTGACTAAAGTGATGGATAATGGTGGAGCCATGGATATAGCTTATCTAGACTTTAGTAAGGCTTTTGATACAGTTCCACATCGCAGACTGCTAAATAAACTTGAAAGTTTGGGATTGGATATTAGGATTATTGAATGGATAAGATCTTGGTTGAAGGATAGAAAACAGAGAGTTGTGGTAAATGGAGTGCATTCACAGGAGGGAAATGTTACCAGTGGAGTACCCCAGGGATCTGTACTTGGACCAGTGCTTTTTAATATCTTTATTGGTGACATTGCAAATGGCATTAAAGGGAAAGTATGCCTTTTTGCAGATGACACAAAGGTATGCAACAGGGTAGACACACCAGGTGGGGTAAAACAAATGATTGAGGATCTAAGTAGACTAGAGGAATGGTCAAGAGTCTGGCAATTACAGTTTAATGCCCAAAAATGCAAAATCATGCACTTGGGTCTCAAAAATCCTAAAGCTAAATACAGTATTAATGGCACTATACTGAAAACTACTGAGGAGGAAAGGGATCTAGGAGTCACTATTTCAGATGACTTAAAAGCAGGTAAGCAATGTAACAAGGCAATGAGGAAGGCTAGTCAGATGCTTGGCTGCATTGGGAGAGGAATCAGCAGCAGAAAGAAAGAAGTAATAATGCCACTGTATAGGTCATTGGTACGGCCTCATCTAGAATACTGTATTCAGTTCTGGAGGCCATATCTTCAAAAGGATATTAATACATTAGAAACTGTACAAAGGAGGGCAACTAAAATGGTGCATGGCCTACATCACAAAACATACCCAGAAAGACTAAGAAATCTCAATATGTATAGTTTGGAGCAGAGAAGGGAAAGAGGGGACATGATAGAAACTTTCAAATATATGAAGGGTTTTAACAAAGTCCAGGAGGGAAACATTCTCCAAATGAAGAGAAGCAATAGGACACGAGGACATGCACTGAGACTGGAGAGGTTCAGGGGAAATTTGCGGAAAAATTATTTCACAGAAAGGGTAGTGGACAAGTGGAATAGCCTCCCATCAGAGGTGGTAGAGGCTAAGACAGTAGAGCAATTTAAACATGCATGGGATAGACATAAGGATATCCTTACAAAGAAATAAGGATCAAATAAGGTTAGTGATAAAAAAAAATAATATAAAAAAAAAAAAAGGGGGCAGACTAGATGGGCCAAGTGGTTCTTATCTGCCGACAAATTCTATGTTTCTATGTTTCTATACAACCTAAGTGCTCCCTGCAGAGCGTTACTACTGCATACAACCTAAGTGCTCCCTGCAGAGGGTTACTACTGCATACAACCTAAGTGCTCCCTGCAGAGGGTTACTACTGCATACAACCTAAGTGCTCCATGCAGAGCATTACTACTGCATACAACCTAAGTTCTCCCTGCAGAGCATTATTACTGCATACAAGCTAAGTGCTCCCTGCAGAGCGTTACTACTGCATACAACCTAAGTGCTCCCTGCAGAGCGTTACTACTGCATACAACCTAAGTGCTCCCTGCAGAGCATTACCACTGCATACAACCTAAGTGCTCCCTGCAGAGCATTACTTCTGCATACAACCTAAGTGCTCAATGCAGAGCATTACTACTGCATACAATCTAAGTGCTCGCTGCAGAGCGTTACTACTGCATACAACCTAAGTGCTCCCTGCAGAGCATTACTATTGCATACAACCTAAGTGCTCCCTGCAGAGCGTCACTACTGCATACAACCTAAGTGCTCCCTGCAGAGCGTTATTACTGCATGCAAGCTAAGTGCTCCCTGCAGAGCGTTACTACTGCATACAACCTAAGTGCTCCCTGCAGAGCGTTATTACTGCATACAACCTAAGTGCTCCCTGCAGAGTGTTACTACTGCATACAACCTAAGTGGCCTTTTCTGGTAACCACTATGTCTTACAATGACCACTTTGTTACTACCCGTAGCGTATCACACAATAAGACAGTGTTACTACCTATAATGTATAACAGTGGCATCGTTCTCACAGGCACAAAGAAACATATATGTACAATTCAGCACATATGTAATAATATTGGTATTGAGAGGGAAATGTTTTCCTATAACCAAGTATATCATTGTAAAACCCTGTACCAGAGCAGAATCCTCAATCACATGTGTTACCCATTCAGTACATATATAAATTGATAACTGACCACGTCACAAAGATCTGCACATGGAATAAAACAATATTGTTGGTAATAAAAGATGTTCTCCTGTGACTGAGCATATCATGTGTAACCCTGTAACACAGCACAGTTCTCTAAGGCATGCATATCCAATTCTACACATTTGTATCACTTCTGTGACAATATTGTTATTGAGAAGGGATATTCCCTGTAACAAGGGGGGTAATTCCAAGTTGATCGCAGCAGGACATTTTTTAGCAGTTGGACAAAACCATGTGCACTGCAGGGGAGGCAGATAAAACATTTGCAGAGAGATAATTAGATCTGGGTGGGTTATTTTATTTCTGTGCAGGGTAAATACTGTCTGCTTTATTTTTACACTGCAAATTAGATTGCAGATTGAACACACCACACCCAAATCTAACTCTCTCTGCACATGTTATATCTGCCTCCCCTGCAGTGCACATGGTTTTGCCCAATTGCTAACAGAATTCCTGCTGCGATCAACTTGGAATTACCCCCATGGTATACAATATGAAACCCTGTCACAGAGCGAGGTATACATTATATTATCCCAAGGTTAGTACATAGGCCCTCATTCCGAGTTGATCGCTCGCAAGGCGATTTTAGCAGAGTTACACACGCTAAGCCGCCGCCTACTGGGAGTGAATCTAAACTTCTTAAATGTGCGACCGATGTATTCGCAATATTGCAATCACAAACGAGTTAGCAGTTTTTGAGTAGCTTCAGACTTACTCTGCCTGTGCGATCAGTTCAGTGCTTTTCGGTCCCGCCTGACGTCATAAACACACCCAGCGTTCGCCCAGGCACTCCCACCGTTTCTCCGGACACGCCTGCGTTTTTTCCGGAAACGGTAGCGTTTTCAGCCACACGCCCCTAAAACGCCGTGTTTCCGCCCAGTAACACCCATTTCCTGTCAATCACATTACGATCGCCGGAGCGATGAAAACGCCGTGAGTAAAAATACTTTCTTCTTAGCAAAGTTACTTTGGCGCAGTCGCAGTGCGAACTTTGCGCATGCGCTCTAAGCGGAATTTCACTGCGATGCGATGTAAAACTCCGAGCGAACAACTCGGAATGAGGGCCATAGATAATATCCAGCTTTCTGCCTGTTTCATTCCAAAGGCCCAGGGGCGGAACTCTGGGAGGCAGTGGAGTCGGCTGCCGCCGGGCTCCTGGCCTCAAGGGGGCGCATCTCCTCCACTGTCCCCAGTGCCGCTCACCGCGCTGCTGCTGCTGTCTGTGAGGGGAGGGGAGCGCAGCGTGCGCCCCCCCTGCCCCTCACTCTCCGGCGGCGGCGCGCTTCAATTCAGCGCCGGACCGCGAGCTTTAATTGGCTCATGGTCCGGTGCATAATTGAAGAGGGACACAGCCGCCGGAGAGTGAGGGGCAGGGGAGGCGCACGCTGCGCTCCCCCCCCTCCCACAGGCAGCAGCAGCGCGGTGAGCAGCACAAGGGATGGGTTGGAGGGTCATCTATATGTGGCACTGGGGGCATTGCTGGCACTGTGGGGACCTGTATACCTGGCACTGGGGGTCATATCTGGCACTGTGGGGACACTGGCATTGGGGGCATAGCTGGCACTGTGGGGACCTGTATACCTGGCACTGGGGGTCATATCTGGCACTGTGGGGACACTGGCATTGGGGGCATAGCTGGCACTGTGGGGACATATATATCTGGCACTGGGGGCATATCTGGCACTGGGGGCATGGCTGGCACTTTGGGGACATATATATCTGGCACAGGGGCATAGCTGGCACTGGGGGGACACTGCACTGGGGGCATAGCTGGCACTTTGGGCACATATATATCTGGCACTAGGGGCATAGCTGGCACTGTGGGGACACTGGCATTGGGGGCATATCTGGCACTGGGGGGACAAGTATATCTGGCACTGGGGGTCATGTGTATCTGGCACTGTGAGGCATATATGTATCTGGCACTGTGGGGACATATGTTTCTGGCAGTGGGGAAGCACCCATTTTTGACATTTTTATATGTATGTGGCACTGTACAGGGGCATTATGGGTGGTCTTCAGGTTGCCAACTGTCGGGATCCCGGCGCACAGTATACCGTCGCCGGAATCCCGACAGCCGGCATACCGACAGTTTTTCTCCCTCATGGGGGTCCACGACCTCCCCCTGGAGGGAGAATAAATAGCGTGGCGTGCGTAGCGAGCCCGCAAGGGGCTCATTTGCGCTCGCCACGCTGTCGGTATGCCGGCGATATGTAGGGGGGGCACCAACATTTATCATGCCTCCGGGCGACTGGGGCGAACTTACGCCACTGCAAAGGCCTGCTAAGTTGTCCCAACATGCATCTACACAATACTATTGCCAATCACTGAGTGACGCCTGATATAAATAAGATTTTACTCACCGGTAATTCTATTTCTCGTAGTCCGTAGTGGATGCTGGGGACTCCGTAAGGACCATGGGGAATAGACGGCTCCGCAGGAGACTGGGCACAATTAAAGAAAGATTCAGGACTATCTGGTGTGCACTGGCTCCTCCCCCTATGACCCTCCTCCAGACCCCAGTTAGATTTTTGTGCCTGGCCGAGCTGGATGCACACTAGGAAGCTCTCCTGAGCTCCTAGAAAGAAAGTATATTTTAGGTTTTTTATTTTACAGTGAGACCTGCTGGCAACAGGCTCACTGCACCGAGGGACTAAGGGGAGAAGAAGCGAACCTACCTAACTGGTGGTAGCTTGGGCTTCTTAGGCTACTGGACACCATTAGCTCCAGAGGGATCCCACACAGGACCTGACCTCGTCGTCCGGTCCCGGAGCCGCGCCGCCGTCCCCTTTAGAGCCAGAAGCAAGAAGTGTCCTGAAAATTGGCGGCTGAAGACTTCTTCCTCATGCACACTTCACACTGCGGTCACTGATGGGTGCAGGGCGCTGGATGGGGGGGGGGCTCCCTGAGCAGCAGTATTAACACCTTGGCTGGCAAAACTGACACCATATATAGCCCTAGAGGTTATATAGGTGTAAATTACCCCTGCCAGATTTACACAAACAGCGGGAGAAAGCCTGCCGAAAAAGGGGCGGAGCCATCTTCCTCAGCACACTGGCGCCATTTTCCCTCACAGCTCCGCTGGAAGGATCGCTCCCTGGCTCTCCCCTGCAGTCCTGCACTACAGAAAGGGTAAAAAAGAGAGGGGGGCAATACATTTAGGCGCAGTATATATAGTATAAGCAGCTATAGGGGAAAACACTCTGTATAGTGATATCCCTGTCTTATATAGCGCTCTGGTGTGTGCTGGCATACTCTCCCTCTGTCTCCCCAAAGGGCTTTGTGGGGTCCTGTCCTCTGTCAGAGCATTCCCTGTGTGTGTGCTGTGTGTCGGTACTGCTGTGTCGACATGTATGATGAGGAATATGACGTGGAGGCGGAGCAAATGCCTTATGAATGTGATGTCACCCCCTGCGGGGTCGACACCTGTGTGGATGGACTTATGGAAGGAATTACGTGACAGTGTCAGCTCCTTACATAAAAGGTTTGACGACATAGGACAGCCGGCTACTCAGCTTGTGCCTGTCCAAGCGTCTCAAATGTCATCAGGGGATCTAAAGCGCCCGCTACCTCAGATGGCAGACACAGATGTTGACACGGATACCGACTCCAGTGTCGACGACGATGAGACTAGTGTACCTTCCAATAGGTCCACCCGTTACATGATTGAGGCAATGAAAAATGTATTACACATTTCAGTAGTTTTTCCTGCATCTGAGGAATTAAATGAGGTGTGTGAGGAAGCGTGGACTTCCCCCGATAAGAAATTGATAATTCTAAACGGTTATTGGCAGCGTACCCTTTCCCGCAAGAGGATAGGTCACGTTAGGAAACACCCCCTAGGGTAGATAAAGCGCTTACACGTTTATCAAAAAAGGTGGCACTACCGTCTCCGGGGACGGACGCCCTAAAGGAACCTGCTGATAGAAAGCAGGAGACTACCCTTAAAGCTATATATACACACACGGGCATTATATTGCGACCAGCGATTGCATCGGCATGGATGTGCAGTGCTGCTGCTGCGTGGTCAGATTCCCTGTCGGATAATATTGATACTCTGGATAGAGACAATATTTTGCTGACAATAGAGCATATAAAAGACGCTGTCTTATACATGCGTGGTGCACAGAGGGATATTTGCCGGCTGGCATCAAAAATAAGCACAATGTCCATTGCCGCCAGAAGGGGTTTATGGACTCGGCAGTGGTCAGGTGATGCCGATTCAAAAAGGCACATGGAAGTTTTGCCTTATAAGGGGGTGGAACTGTTTGGGGATGGTCTTTCAGATCTCGTTTCCACAGCTACAGCTGGGAAATCGACATTTTTGCCACAGGCTACCCCACAGCAAAAGAAAGCACCGTATTATCAAGTACAGTCCTTTCGGCCCCATAAAAACAAGAGGGCTAGAGGCGCATCCTTTCTGCCGAGAGGAAAAGGTAGAGGGAAAAAGCTGCAGCATACAGCCAGTTCCCAAGAGCAGAAGTCCTCCCCCACGTCCGGTAAGTCCACAGCATGACGCTGGGGCTTCACAGGCGGACCCGGGTACGGTGGGGGCCCGTCTCAGAAATGTCAGCGCACAGTGGGCTCTCTCACAGGTGGATCCCTGGATCCTTCAAGTAGTATCTCAGGGGTACAGGCTGGAATTCGTGACGTCTCCCCCCCGCCGTTTCCTAAAATCTGCCTTACCAGCAACTCCCTCTGCCAGGGAGGCAGTGTTGGTGGCTATCCAAAAACTGTATTCACAGCAAGTGATTGTCAAGGTACCCCTCCTTCAACAAGGAAAGGGTTACTATTCCACAATGTTTGTGGTACCGAAACCGGACGGTTCGGTGAGACCCATCTTAAATTTAAATTCCTTGAACACATATATCAAAAGATTCAAGTTCAAGATGGAATCGCTCAGGGCGGTTATTGCAAGCCTGGACGAGGGGGATTACATGGTCTCCCTGGACATCAAGGATGCCTACCTGCATGTCCCCATTTACCCTCCTCACCAGGAGTACCTCAGGTTTGTGGCACAGGACTGTCACTATCAGTTCCAGACGCTGCCGTTTGGGTTATCCACGCCACCGAGGGTCTTTACCAAGGTAATGGCCGAAATGATGATACTCCTTCGGAAGAAGGGGGTTTTAATTATCCCGTACTTGGACAATCTCCTGATAAAGGCGAGGTCCAAGGAACAGTTGTTAGTGGGGGTAGCACTTTCTCGGGAAGTGCTGCAGCAGCACGGCTGGATTCTCAATATCCCAAAGTCACAGCTGGTCTCGACGACACGTCTTCTGTTCCTGGGAATGATTCTGGACACAGACCAGAAAAAAGTGTTTCTTCCAGTGGAAAAAGCAGAGGAGTTGTCATCTCTAGTCAGAAACCTCCTAAAACCAGGACAGGTGTCGGTACATCAATGCACGCGAGTCCTGGGAAAAATGGTAGCTTCGTACGAAGCAATTCCATTCGGAAGGTTCCATGCAAGGATTTTCCAGTGGGACCTGTTGGACCAATGGTCCGGGTCGCATCTCCAGATGCAGCAGCGGATAACCCTGTCAGCAAGGACCAGGGTGTCACTACTGTGGTGGCTGCAGAGGGCTCATCTCCTAGAGGGCCGCAGATTCGGAATACAGGACTGGGTCCTGGTGATCACGGATGCCAGCCTTCGGGGCTGGGGAGCATTCACACAGAGAAGAAATTTCCAAGGGCTGTGGTCAAATCAGGAGATTTCACTACACATAAATATCCTGGAGCTAAGAGCCATTTACAATGCCCTATGCCAAGCAGGTCCCCTGCTTCAAAACAAACCGGTTCTGAGCCAATCAGACAACATCACGGTGGTCGCCCATGTAAACAGACAGGGCGGCACAAGAAGCAGGAGGGCAATGGCAGAAGCCACAAGGATTCTCCGGTGGGTGGAAAATCACGTGCTAGCACTGTCAGCAGTGTTCATTCCGGGTGTGGACAACTGGGAAGCAGACTTCCTCAGCAGACACGACCTTCACCCGGGAGAGTGGGGGCTTCATCCAGAAGTCTTCCAATTGATTGTAAACCGTTGGGAAAGACCACAGGTGGATATGATGGCGTCCCGCCTCAACAAAAAGCTAAAAAGATATTGCGCCAGGTCAAGGGACCCTCAGGCAATAGCTGTGGACGCTCTAGTGACACCGTGGGTGTACCAGTCGGTTTACGTGTTTCCCCCTCTGCCTCCTATTCCCAAGGTGCTGAGAATAATACGAAGGGGAAGAGTGAGAACTATACTCGTGGTTCCGGATTGGCCAAGAAGAACTTGGTACCCGGAACTTCAAGAGATGCTCTCAGAGGACCCATGGCCTCTACCACTAAGGCAGGACCTGCTGCACCAGGGGCCCTGCCTGTTCCAAGACTTACCGCGGCTGCGTTTGACGGCATGGCGGTTGAACGCCGGATCCTGAAGGAAAAAGGTATTCCGGAGGAAGTCATTCCTACCCTGATCAAGGCCAGGAAGGATGTGACTGCAACCCACTATCACCGCATTTGGCGAAAATATGTGGCTTGGTGTGAGGCCATGAAGGCCCCAACGGAGGAATTTCTACTGGGTCGTTTCCTGCATTTCCTGCAAGGAGGGGTGACAATGGGCCTCAAATTGGGGTCCATTAAGGTCCAGATTTCGGCTCTGTCGATTTTCTTTCAAAAGGAACTGGCTTTGTTGCCTGAAGTTCAGACTTTTGTTAAGGGAGTTCTGCATATTCAACCTCCTTACGTGCCTCCAGTGGCAACTTGGGATCTCAATGTGGTTTTGGGATTCCTGAAGTCACATTGGTTCAAGCCACTTAAAAACGTGGATTTGAAATATCTTACGTGGAAAGTGGTCATGTTGTTGGCCCTGGCTTCGGCCAGGCGTGTATCAGAATTGGCAGCTTTGTCGTGCAAAAGCCCTTATCTGATTTTCCATTTGGATAGGGCAGAGTTGAGGACTCGTCCTCAGTTTCTCCCGAAGGTGGTATCAGCGTTTCACTTGAACCAACCTATTGTGGTGCCTGCGGCTACTAGGGACTTGGAGGATTCCAAGTTGCTGGACGTAGTCAGGGCCCTGAAAATTTATGTTTCCAGGACGGCTGGAGTCAGGAAAACTGATTCGCTGTTTATCCTGTATGCACCCAATAAGCTGGGTGCTCCTGCTTCTAAGCAGACCATTGCTCGCTGGATTTGTAACACTATTCAGCTTGCGCATTCTACGGTTGGACTACCGCAGCCAAAATCAGTAAAAGCCCACTCCACAAGGAAGGTGGGTTCATCTTGGGCGGCTGCCCGAGGGGTCTCGGCACTGCAACTTTGCTGAGCGGCTACTTGGTCAGAGTCTAACACTTTTGCTAAATTTTACAAATTTGATACCCTGGCTGAGGAGGACATTGAGTTTGCTCATTCGGTGCTACAGAGTCATCCGCACTCTCCCGCCCGTTTGGGAGCTTTGGTATAATCCCCATGGTCCTTACGGAGTCCCCAGCATCCACTAGGACGTCAGAGAAAATAAGAATTTACTCACCGGTAATTCTATTTCTCGTAGTCCGTAGTGGATGCTGGGCGCCCATCCCAAGTGCGGATTGTCTGCAATACTTGTAAATAGTTATTGTTCCACAAATCGGGTTGTTATTGTGAGCCATCTATGCAGAGGCTCCATTGTTATCATACTGTTAACCGAGGTTCATATCACGAGTTGTACGGTGTGATTGGTGTGGCTGGTATGAGTCTTACCCAGGATTCAAAATCCTTCCTTATTGTGTCAGCTCTTCCGGGCACAGTATCCTAACTGAGGTCTGGAGGAGGGTCATAGGGGGAGGAGCCAGTGCACACCAGATAGTCCTGAATCTTTCTTTAATTGTGCCCAGTCTCCTGCAGAGCCGTCTATTCCCTGTGGTCCTTACGGAGTCCCCAGCATCCACTAGGACGTCAGAGAAAATATAAATCAGTCAGATAACGAGTAGTAACCAGTGACTAGTAATGACGTCTGTATGCAATGAGTCCACAAATCAGGAGAACCACCTTTCTGTATCTCCAGCACCCGCTACAGAAATATAACATCTGAAGAATGAATGAGGCTGGGGAGAGAGTAGCAGCCTGTAATAATGATAATATATGCTGTTATATAAACAGTGCTATAACCATTCTTCTGGTAGAGATCCTTCCTCTGATAGATATAAAGAAGCTCTGGTGTATATAGGCTGAATCCCTCTTCTACTTTTATCCCATGTGACGCGGGGCAGTGACTGGGAACAATGAGAGCAGGGAAAGCACCAGCACCAGAGCAGAAGGAAAGATAAAGTGCAGCAGCTTCTGTCCCCGGGATCAGTCGCTCCCTCCCCTGTTGCGGGTACACATTGCAGAGGAGGTGAGCGGTGTCCCGGGAATGAGAGAGCCGCTCTGAGTACCTGCCCGAAATGGTGGCTGCAGTGTCAATGCCGCTGGGAATCTGTAGCGCTGTGCAGAGAGCGGTGTCAGTACCACTAGGAGACCTGTAACGCTGCACTGGGAGCCGCTCGAGAGCACAGATGCCGGGTCGGGTTTGAAATCCACGCACCCGGAGACAGTGTACGTCTGAGCTTCCGATGACGTACGTTTCATGTTTGCTTGATCACATTGGTGCCTGGGTTTTACAATGATATACTTGTTATAGGAAAACATTTCCTCTCAATACCAATATTATTACATATGTGCTGAATTGTACATATATGTTTCTTTGTGCCTGTGAGAGCGATCCCACTGTTATACATTATAGGTAGTAACACAGTCTTAACGTGTGATACGCTAAGGGTAGTAACAAAGTGGTCATTGTAAGACATAGTGGTTACCAGAAAAGGCCACTTAGGTTGTATGCAGTAGTAACGCTCTGCAGGGAGCACTTAGGTTGTATACAGTAGTAACGCTCTGCAGGGAGCACTCTTAGGTTGTATGCAGTAGTAACGCTCTGCAGGGAGCACTTAGGTTGTATGCAGTAGTAATGCTCTGCAGAGAGCACTTAGGTTGTATGCAGTAGAAAAAATCTGCAGGGAGCACTTAGGTTGTATGCAGTAGTAACGCTCTGCAGGGAGCACTTAGGTTGTATGCAGTAGTAACGCTCTGCAGGGAGTACTTAGGTTGTATGCAGTAGTAACGCTCTGCAGGAAGCAGCTTTAAATGAGTTTTTTTCTGAGATCACAATCCTGTTGTGAAAGGATCTCATAAATTTGATAAATAAAACCTGTGTTTAAATCCCTTTTATATTTCACTTGCTTATATCAATTCTTGCTCTACCTAGTGGTGGTATATAAATTATTTTATATCTTTCATTAATTCTTTGTCTTTCCCGGCTGACAATCAATTACCTTATGTCATGCCTATTGAAAAATCTATCTTAAATAAGAATAAAAGTTATGTTTTCATTTATTCATGAAACAAAAAAGAGTGCGCCACACATTAAGGCTTCTTTAGATATAAACCCTCCAACTACAATTCCCACATACTTAATGGAATCGCTCCGTATTAGCTCCTCCTTCAATTTCTCCAGCTGCTTCTGCAAAAGCCTGATATGGGGAATGACCTGACTTAAGCTGGCAGTGTCTGAACTGACTTCACGTGTGGCAAGTGTGAAGGTTTGGAGAACCGTGCAAAACACGGAAATCATTCTCCATTGCACTTGAGTCAGGTGTATTCCCTCTCCTTTGCCTGTATCGTAGGTGGACATATAGGCTTGAATGGCCTTTTGTTGCTCCTCCATCTTCTGAAGCATATAGAGTGTTGAATTCCCCTCGTTACCACCTCTTGCTTCAGCTGATGGCAGGGCATGTTCACGAGTGTTTGCTGGCGCTCCAGTCTTTGGCACACAGTGTCTGAATGTCGAAAGTGCCCCACAATTTTTTGGGCCACCAACAGCATCTCCTACATGCCCCTGTCGTTTTTCAAAAAATTCTGCACCACCAAATTAATTGTATGTGCAAAACATGGGACGTGCTGGAATTTGCCCAGATGTAATGCACGCACAATATTGGCGGCGTTGTCCGATATCACAAATCCCCAGGAGAGTCTAAGTGGTGTAAGCCATTGTGCGATGATGTCCCTCAGTTTCTGAAAAAGCTGTGTGCCTCTTATGGGTAGCCTGCCTAGGAACGAGTTGGCATTTGTGAGATGCTGCTGCTGGTGCCGCCGCTGCTGTTGCTGTGGGAGGCCATACATCTACCCAGTGGGCTGTCACAGTCATGCAGTCCTTAGTCTGCCCTGTTCCACTTGTCCACATGTCCGTGGTTAAGTGGACACTGGGTACAACCACATTTTTAAGGACACTGAGTACACTTTCTTAATGTCCCTGTACAGTCCGGGAATCGCTTGTCTAGTGAAGTGGAATCTAGACGGAATTTGGTATCGGGGACACAGAATGTCCATCAGCTATCTAAATCCCACTGCACTAATGGAGGATACCGGACGCACGTCTAACACCAGCATAGTTGTTATGGCCTCAGTTATCCGCTTTACAGCAGGATGACTGCTGTCATATTTCATCTTCCTCGCAAAGGACTGTGGACAGTCAATTGCTTAGTTGAAGCAGTACAAGTGGTCTTCTGACTTCCCCTCTGGGATGATGATCGACTCCAGCAGCAACAACAGCAGTGGCAGCAGCAGTAGTAGGCATAACACTCAAGGATCCTCCAGAGGAATCACGATTAGGGGAGGACTTGTCAGTCATGGCAGTGACATGGCCTGCAGGACTACTGACGTTCCTGACTGAGGAGGAAATTTGACAATGACTTCTGATGAATGTGCTGCAGGTGACGTATAAGGGAGGATGTTCCTAGGTGGTTAACAGCCTTACTCCTACTTATTACAGATTGACAAAGGCAACATATGGCTTGACAGCTGTTGTCCACATTTGTGGAGAAATAATTCCCCACCGAAGAGGTGACTTTCTTGTATTGTGTCCAGGCATGTCAATGTGCTTTCTCCTCTAATGGACAACAGCTGTCTCCACTGGTGCCTTATTCAAACCAACCACATCTCCATCAGAATCCTGATCATAAACTTCCTCCTCAGTGCCAGCTACACCAATATCCTGCTCATCCTGGTGTACGTCTACAGTGACATCCTCAATCTCAATATCAGCAACTGGACTGGTGGTGCTCCTTCCAGCACTTGCAGGGGGCGTGCAAATGGTGGTAGGAGCCTCCTTTTTCCATACAGTCTTGGGAAGGTCAGGCCTGGACATCGCAACCGCGGACACACTACGACTCTCCTTGGGGATTTGCGATATCTCTGTATGCACAGATGTTTAACAAGCTTCATTTTATTCGAGAGGCTGGAGGGCTTCCATCCTCATGAGAAGCTGAGCCACCAATTATGAACATAGGCCAAGACCTTAGCCTTACCTTGCCACTTCGTGTCGTGAATGGCCTATTGCCAATTTTGCCAATTTTATGTTTCTCGTCAGATAGTTTATTTTTTTCTGATTATTAATTTTTGCTTCTTGGATTTTACACGCCCTCTATGACATTGGGCATCGGCCTTAGCAGAGAAAGTTGATGGAATGAAATCGTTAATGTCATGACTGGTGGCAGCAGCAGCTTCAGCACTAGGAACTGGAAGTGGTTCCAGATCTTGCACAATTTTTTCCTCCAAATTGTTGTTCTCCATTTCACAGGACAGCACCCTTTATTATTACAGGACACAAACAGTGCCCCTTTATTTTCACAGCACCCCTGTATACTTACACCATAGAGGGCCAATGTAATGTTATTTGAACAGCAACACTCCTATATTTTACAGTATACAGAAGTGTGCTTTTAATTTTTAACAACTGCACCCCTGAATTTTTATGACACACAGGACCGGTGTAATGTTATTTGAACAGCAGCACCCCTATATTTTCCAGCATACAGGAGGACAGTGCCCCTGCACCCTGTACAACACAGTGACAGCCAGGACAGCAACACCCATGTACAGCTGCAGCACATGAAACACCAGTGACAGGACAGCACCCCTAACACCGCACAGGTACACCACAGTGACTGCAGCAGCACCCCTACAGAGCACACACTGACCCCACCCAATGCCACCACCCACAGAGAGAGACAGAGGTCTGTCTCCCTCACTCTCCAAGTCTGGGGTGAAAATGGCGGAGATGCGTGGCTGTTTATATGGAAATCCAGCTAGAATCCGACAGTGGGATGATGACGTTTTGCCTCGTTCTGGTTTCCAAGTCTGGCAAGTAGTCCAGAGCTGGACTCGGATCTGGGCTCAGAGCGTGAAGTTCGGGGGGTCCAGTTCTCAGGGAACTGAACCCGCTCATATCTAATAATAATGTGTAATGGGCATTACGGTGTGTAATAATGTGTAATGGGCATTATAATGTGTAATAATGTGTAAGGGGCATTACAGTGTGTAATAATGTGTAATGGGCATTACGGTGTGTAATAATGTGTAATGGGCATTACGGTGTGTAATAATGTGTAATGGGCATTATGGTGTGTAATAATGTGTAATGGGCATTAGTGTGTATTGTGTAATGGGCATTACGGTGTGTAATAATGTGTAATGGGGATTACGGTGTGTTATAATGTGTAACGGTGCTGGAGATGGGTTTCTATTTTCCGCTGGGTGCTCATAATTCAAGTTGCTGTTTGTGCGTTACTATACAGGTTGTATGACACAGGTGTGTACATTACACTAGTGCTTTGTAGTTAAATTGTGTTTAATATTTTTCCCACAGATGTTTCAGCAGAGGAAAATCACAAATTCTGGTCTGGATTCATTGAATTGTATCACGAGAACGAGTGCCTGTGGTGTGTAATAAGTGCGGACTATGCCAACAGGACACAGAGGAATCAGGCATATGACCTGCTGATCAGATACAGTAGAGCCCGGAACAGTGAACAGTGTTTTTATAGGAGCACAAGAAGTACATGGAATCGCAACGTTCAGGAGCAGGGATGGGAGAGGTTTAGAAGCCAACACTTTGATATTATGACCTCACGAAAATCACTTTGGAGCAAGAGCCAAGGATAAGGCCACAGTGTAATCTGGATCCGGATTCTCCCACTCTTGTGGAAGAGGAGGCATCGGAGAGTCTGGATCTGGTAAGTACACACACATTTGTATTGTATTGTACACACACATTTTTACATAGAGTTCATTTTTGTTTTATATTGCAGGATATTACACCGAAGCTGGAAGTGAAGCCTTGCATGAGTGAGACAACCGAAGTGGACCACCGAACCCAACAGCCACGACCCCTGAAACAGTGGAGGTCATCCGGAAGCCCACTTCTGCCTAGCCAAGCTCACAACAGTTTTTTACTCTCACCGAGGAGGTTCTTAATAGGTTCCCAGACTTGGAGCAATCGTTTGGCAATTACATCATGGCGGAAATGCGACTGATGAAGGAGGATCAAAAGAAGATCTACAAGAGTCTGGTTCTTGATGCTACCTCATTCACAAATGACGACTCTCTTGTTGAGGCGTGTGAGATAATACTTGGGATAAGGTTGGTTGGTATCCGTTCAGATGGTCGACCATGTTATGGTCGACAGTCATTAGGTCGACACTATTGGTCGACATTGACATGGTCGACATGGACACATGGTCGACACATGAAAGGTCGACACATGAAAAGGTCGACATGAGTTTTTTTCCTTTTTTTCCTTTTTGGGGAACTTTTCCATACTTTATGATCCACGTGGACTACGATTGGAATGGTAATCTGTGCCGAGCGAAGCGAAGGCACCATGCCCGAAGCATGACGAGCAAAGCGAGCCATGCGAGGGGACGCGGTGCACTAATTGGGGTTCCCCGTCACTTTACGCAAAAAACACCAAAAAGTTTAAAAACTCATGTCGACCTTTTCATGTTTCAACCTTTCATGTGCCGACCATTCTCATGTGTCGACCATGTGTCCATGTCAATATAGACCAATAGTGGTCGACCTAATGACTGTCGACCATAACATGGTCGACCATTCATACCGGAACCAGGTTGGTTTATTAATCTAACTGTGCTATCGCCCCTCGGTGTCTGATGCCGGTAGTCTGGCTTGTTAAAGCCTTTGTTGTGTAATGATTGACATCTGCCAATGAAATGCAATATCCTGAACCGGTTCTGGAACCTTTACTTATGATTATATGATATGGAGTATGCATACATATACAGTGCATTAATGCAGAAATCAAGATTGTATGAATAAAATATATAAAGTACCGTGGTGCAAAAATCATTCAGTTCATGTGAAAGTTCCGTGCACTCAGCATCTAATGCGGAGATGAATGAGATATCCAATGATCACTATCGGTGGTAAAGACCGGAGACCCGTGTCTCTACAGTGGCTACAAGTCTTTGTAGTCTTGAGTGCTACCATTGCGGCCGTTCATCTTAAACGGTGGGACTCGGGCATTGTTCAGGATGAACACAGGGGTTACGGGCTGACTCCGCTCTGGCTGACATGCCTGCATCCTCGGTTGGTCTTGTTCCAGACTTCCCCGGGAGCTAGCGTCCTGCACCTGACTCCTCGTTGCCTGGGGAGGGAATGTACCGGCTCGGTCTCTGCAGAACCTCTTGCAGACACCCCCCCTCACTTGCAGAGACTCACCTTTTGTTCTCCTTTGGACACCACCCATCTGTCCTTTCCGCTTGCGATGTTCCTTGCTGTCATGGTTCCATTTTTATACACCAGGCACCGGGGCTTCTTTGGAGTATCAGTGTCCTTAATATCCGTTCTTCTGGGTGACTTTGTGTCTGTATCGCCAACGCGTTTCAGCTTGCTGGCCTTCCTCTGGGAGTCTGTGTGATTCACTGTTCTCTGGCATAAGTGAGGTTAAGTAGCCATCTTGTGGGTGGGAGCATTTACTGTTGGTAGTTCCTACTTAGATTGTGATTGGCTTTTCTAGATATCAATCAATAATTCTTCTGTGGATTTGTTATTCATACTTGGATTGTGATTGGTTATTCTAGATGTCAATCAATGGTTCTACTGTGGATTGGTTATTACTACTTGGATTGTTATTGGTTTTTCTAGATGGCAATCAATGGTTCTTCTGTGGATTGGTTGTTCAGTTACTGTTTAGTGTTGCACATTTCTTGATACAAGTAAATGACTTAAACTGTTTGCTACTAGATGTCACATGTTACACATAAATCCCTGGTGCTCTTGCAGTCTGGGTTGAACATTGCATGTGACTACGTAACAGAAGACTATATTATGTTTCTCCAATAAGTGTGAATTGAATAAAATAGTCTCATCTTGTGCCTGTATTCTGTATAAATGTATTATTCCTATCAGAAAGGTGTTACCTGGTTGTTATAAATATATAGTTACTTGGATACTAGTGGGCTTATAGAAAGTGTTTGATCCCAGGATGTAAATATATTATCTTCATATACAAATTATGGATCGTACTTCATTGTCCTGGTTAAGGCCTTTGGGTGTTTGGGTCCCCAAGTGAATTATCATACGCAGTTCCTCCCTGTTGATGGTGTGTATGTAGTCACCCCCTCTCCAGTTTTTCTTAACCTTCTTCAGCCCTGTGACCTTGAGTAGTGTGGGATCTGATTCATGATGTTCTTTGTAATGTAAGGAAAGTGGATGAATCTTCCGAAACTTTTTTTAATATTCCGTATGTGTTCATTTATTCTCATGTTGAGTGGTCGTATAGTCCTTCCTATGTATTGTTGCGGACAAGGACATTCTAACATATATATGATACGCTTGCTGTGGCATGGTAAGTTGTCCTGTGTGTTACATTTTGTGGAATGTGAAACAGACGTTACTGTTTGGGTAGGTGTGGTGCTTCTAGCTTTTGTTGTCTTGCAGCCCATGCAGGTCCCATAGTGCTAGAAGCCCCTTTTTATGTGTTCTGTCTATAGTAGTTTGTGGGTTTTTTTTTTGATGGGATGTGGGATGTGTGCCAGCTTCTTCTTAATGTCTGGTGCTTTCAGGAACACTACTTTTAGTTTTGGAGGTATGATATCTGCTAGTGTGTCATCTTGAAGTATCGGCCAATGTTTGTTTATGATCTTTTTAATCTGATTTGCTTGTTTTGTGTATTGTGTTATGAAAAGGATCTCTTTGTCTGTTTTCTGTTCTGGTCTCTTTTTGTATTGTAGGGGGGAGGCCTATCATTTCCCTTACCCATGGTATATGCTGTCTGTACCTTTTCTGTATCGTACTGTTTCTCTCTAAATTTTAAACTTAGTTCTTGTCCTTGTGTCTCATAATCGCTGACTCTGGAGCAGTTCTTCCTGAGTCTTTTGAATTGGCCTACTGGGATACTGTTCAGCCAGTTTGGGTGGTGGCAGCTGGAGGTTAATATGAAGCTACGGACGTCCACTGGTTTGTTGAACGTGTTGGTATGCATTTCGTTATCTGTGATGAATATGTAAATATGTAATTAGTACCAGTGTTGGATTCTTGACCTCATTGTCCTGGACTTTCGATCATTGTGATCTATGCACTTATGTTCCTTCTAAAAGCACTGTTCAGAAATCTGCACTTTATCTTCTCTCCCCAATGTATGGTGGCAGCGCTGATATTCTGTGGGATACGCCTGATTCCTCTACTGGTTACTGTTGGCATAGTCCTTGCTAAAAAGACACTTGTTCTCATGATAGAGTCACTGAATCCAGACCAGAATTGGCGATTTTCTTCTATTTTTGTTATATATATAAAGTTTTTTTTTAAAAAGTGTTTTTCTTGTTTAATTAATGTTTGTTAATGCAAATGTCATTTTGTGTAACATATGTTTGTAAGAATCACAGGTCAGCGAGACGTTATGGAGCAAATGTATCATTTAATATTTGCTACTAATTCCCCCAAAACAACTGGACCTCCCAAATGTAAGTAGAAGGGACTGCAGCAGGTATCTCCCATACCTTCATACATGGACATTTCCAGGTAAGGGTCAGGTAAGTTTATTTTTCCAAATACAACAACCCTGATTCCCCTACAAGTAAAAAAACAACATTTGAACAGACATAATTTATTTAAAACTAACAAATAAAACCATTTCTTTACACAGAAAGTGACCCCCCCTTCCCTCCCGTAATATCATCCCACTATTCAAATGATTTGTCAAGATGGGACACAGCCAAAATCACACCAGAAATCTTTTGCTTTTAAACTACTTTATTTCATATCTTTAATTCACATATTTTTGTCTATGTATATTTGAAACTTAAAAAATACTTCACTCAGCAGTTTGCTGGTGGTGGCAAAATGCACATGCGCAGCGGCCGCGTGGACACACACATTGTGGCGGCATCCCTGAGGGGCGAAAGCGGGTGGGCTGGGACCATTTTCCAGGGGCTGCGTGATGTCACATCTGCGTTCATCTCTGATTAACCCCCTATAAGCTTCCAGAGTGCACCTCATATCTCATCTTTTCCAAGTTACTACAAATGATATGAGATCGGCAGCAGCACTACTTTCAGGATTATTACACAGAACACACATAAAGGCTGACACAGCAAATAACAGTAACACATACAAGGGATTAATTAGAAATAAGGAAGCATAATCATAATTAGGTCTAATTATCAACTGGTTCTGTGCGGGACCCATACACCTCTTTACTGCCACCAGCAGCCCCTGGTACTGCACTGTGGCCATCCGCCCTGTCTCCCCCCACTACTGCTATCTGCCCTGTCTTCCCCCACTACGGCCAACGCCCTGTCTCCCCCCACTACTGCCATCTGCCCTGTCTCCCCCCACTACTGCCATCTGCCCTGTCTCCCCCCACTACTGCCACCCACCCTGTCTCCCCCCACTACTGCCATTTGCCCTGTCTTCCCCCACTACGGCCACTGCCCTGTCTCCCCACACAACTGCCACCCGCCCCATCTCCAACCACTACTGCCACCACCATCTCCCCCCCCTACTGTCATCCACCATCTCTTTGCTACTACTGCCACCCACCCTCTCTCCCTCCACTACTGCCACCAGCCCAGTCTTCCTCCACTACTGCCACCTGCCCCATCTCCCTCCATTGTTGCCACCCACCCTGTCTCCCCCCACTACTGTCACCTGCCTTGTCTCCCCCCCACTGCTGCCACCCACCCTGTCTCCCACTACTGCCACTCGGCCTGTCTCCCCCCGCTACTGTCACACACTCTGTCTCCTCCCACTACTGCCACCGCGCTGTCACCCCCCCACTACTGCCACCCATCCCGTCTCCTTCCACAACCTGTCCCCCCCTGCTTCCACCCACCATCTCCTTCCACTACTGCCATCCACCCTGTCTCCCCACACTACTGCCACCACCCAGTCGCATTCCACTACTGCCACCCACCATCTCTCCCCCACTATTGCCATCGCCCTGACTCTCCCCACTACCACCCACCTGTCTCCCTGACATCCAAACACTAGTTGGGGATTTATGGTACTAACAGTCGTTCATCAACAGATGGAAGTAACCAGGACAGTAAGGAAGCAGAAGCTGCTTCTGGTACATTGACCCTGGTCATGTAGGACTGGGAGAGTCAGTAAGATTATGTAATAGGGGCCTACAGTTAGTCAGTAAGGAGGCAGAAGCTGCTTTTGGTACATGGACCCTGGTCATGTAGGGCTGGGAGAGTCAGTAAGATTATGTAATAGGGGCCTACAGTAAGTCAGTAAGGAGGCAGAAGCTGCTTCTGGTACATGGACCCTGGTCATGTAGGGCTGGGAGAGTCAGTAAGATTATGTAAGAGGTGCCTACAGTAAGTCAGTAAGGAGGCAGAAGCTGCTTCTGGTACATGGACCCTGGTCATGTAGGGCTGGGAGAGTCAGTAAGATTGTGTAATAGGGGCCTACAGTAAGTTAGTAAGGAGGCAGAAGCTGCTTCTGGTACATGGACCCTGGTCATGTAGGACTGGGAGAGTCAGTAAAATTATTTAATAGGTGACTACAGTAAGTCAGTAAGGAGGCAGAAGCTGCTTCTGATACATGGACCCTGGTCATGTAGGGCTGGGAGAGTCAGTAAGATTGTGTAATAGGGAACTACAGTAAGTCAGTAAGGAGGTAGATGTTGCTTCTGGTACATGGACCCTGGTCATGTAGGGCTGGGAGAGTCAGTAAGATTATGTAATAGGGGCCTACAGTAAGTCAGTAAGGAGGCAGAAGCTGCTTCTGGTACATGGACCCTGGTCATGTAGGGCTGGGAGAGTCAGTAAGATTCTGTAATAGGGGCCTACAGTAAGTCAGTAAGGAGGCAGAAGCTGCTTCTGGTACATGGACCCTGGACATGTAGGGCTAGGAGAGTCAGTAAGATTGTGTAATAGGGGCCTACAGTAAGTCAGTAAGGAGGCAGAAGCTGCTTCTGGTACATGGACCCTGGTCATGTAGGGCTGGGAGAGTCAGTAAGATTATGTAATAGGGGCCTACAGTAAGTCAGTAAGGAGGCAGAAGCTGCTTCTGGTACATGGACCCTGATAATGTAGGGCTGGGAGAGTCAGTAAGATTGTGTAATAGGGGACTACAGTAAGTCAGTAAGGAGGCAGAAGCTGCTTCTGGTACATGGACCCTGGTCATGTAGGGCTGGGAGAGTCAGTAAGATTCTGTAATAAGACCCTACAGTAAGTCAGTAAGGAGGCAGAAGCTGCTTCTGGTACATGGACCCTGGTCATGTAGGGCTGGGAGAGTCAGTAAGATTATGTAATAGGGGCCTACAGTAAGTCAGTAAAGAGGTAGAAGCTGCTTCTGGTACATGGACCCTGGTCATGTAGGGCTGGGAGAGTCAGTAAGATTGTGTAATAGGGGCCTACAGTAAGTCAGTAAGGAGGCAGAAGCTGCTTCTGGTACATGGACCCTGGTCATGTAGGGCTGGGAGAGTCAGTAAGATTATGTAATAGGGGCCTACAGTAAGTCAGTAAGGAGGCAGAAGCTGCTTCTGGTACATGGACCCTGGTCATGTAGGGCTGGGAGAGTCAGTAAGATTATGTAATAGGGTGCCTACAGTAAGTCAGTAAGGAGGCAGATGCTGCTTCTGGTACATGGACCCTGGTCATGTAGGGCTGGGAGAGTCAGTAAGATTATGTAATAGGGGCCTACAGTAAGTCAGTAAGGAGACAAAAGCTGCTTCTGGTACATGGACCCTGGTCATGTAGGGCTGGGAGAGTCAGTAAGATTATGTAATAGGGGCCTACAGTAAGTCAGTAAGGAGGCAGAAGCTGCTTCTGGTACATGGACCCTGGTCATGTAGGGCGGGGAGAGTCAGTAACATTATGTAATATGGGCCTACAGTAAGGATAGCAGATGCTGCTAATTAGCAATCCTTTTTCTATCGTGCTGGGGGCTGTCCATCGCAGGGCGAGGCAGCCTAGTATGCAGACCGGCGCCTCCCCCCTTGATGAAGCAGAAATTGCGATCTCTCCACAATTTCTGCTTCATCTTAGAAACTAGTGAAGCATCCTGCCAGCTTAGCTGCACCCGCAGGATCCCCACAGCGTTCTTCTAGATTGCGATGGCTGCGTGTGATGTCATGCAGCCACAGTGAACATGCCCGTTTGTCCGCCTCCCTTTCTCGCAACACAGCACTTGCAACGCTCCATCTTCTTACTGGAAACGGAGCTTTACCCCCCACCCCGTGACTGCCTCTGCCTGATTAACAAGAAGCAATCACATTTCCTACAGCCACCTGTAGAGAATGCAGGTGCATACGCAGGACAAGCGCTGCGCATGCGTCCGCAACTTTTTCTCAATAATTCCGTTTGGATCACACACTGTAGTCTAACCTGAATTAGGTCCAGAGTCACCATCTTACAGGCAGCCGGTGGAGGGAGCAGAGAATGGGTGTTATGTGGCAGGAACGGGCTGGTTAGATAACAGCCTGTTTGCTGCATTCTGTACAAGCTACAAGCCGTGTAATTCTTTTGCTGGGAGACCCAGGTAGAGGACATTGCAGTAGTCTATGTGTGATGATACAAATGCATGTATGACTGTAGGTAGATCTTCTGAGGGAATAAAGTGCTGGAGTCTGGCTATGTTCCTCAGATGAGGATCTGATTGTGGCTGATACCTCCACCATCCAGGACACTAAGATTCTGCACATGACCAGCATTTTGTAAACCTGAACCCCCAAGTGTAAGTCTGGTTGGTAACAAAGCAGAGCTGTAGTCCTGTCCTTTGTTGGCGAACTAGCATAAGGACCTGTTTCACCAGGATTGAGTCACAGCCAACTGGCATCACCCACACCTGGAGCTCAGCGAGACATTTAGAATTGGTACTGGGTTCTCAGTACCCAGAGCAAAAGACAGATCATCTGCATAGCAGTGTGTTATGATTCCAGTACTTCTGACCAGAGGAGATCGTATGGCTGAGGTCAGAGTACTGGGAAGATATGCTGGTTGTGGGAGCAGGAAAGCCTAGTAACCCCTGGCGCCCTAACTCCGTTGTCTCGCCCGTGTTATCAGAAATCCCCTGCGAGACTATGGTTGCTTGAGCCCATGGCAGCCGCGTTCGAAGGGCGGATTATGTCTGCCCAACCCCGATGCCCCCTCAGGTCTTAATGGGAGACAAAGGGAAATCCGAGACAGGGTGATAACAAGGGGCCCTCTGACTAAGCAACCAGGCCAGGGGTTACAAGCTAACTAACTAAATCAAAAGGTATGTGCGGACTAGCCGCCAGGGAAAAGGACAACCAAAGATCCACTGATCCGTTACTCCTATCCAGCACCGCTGGATACCAGAGTGGATCAGGGAGAGCGGAATCCTCCGCAAAAGCTCCAGGACACAAATATACTAAATAATAAACAGTAAGCGGACAAGCCGCAACACACGGCTGCGCTGTGACTCACGAACACCACAGGATGTTAAAGGTGCTCAGTCAGACTCCAGGAAAAGATGACAAATCTCTGAGTACAGGACCACTGAGGACAGGAACAACCGGCTTGAGCAGGACTGGATACTTTCTGCAACTGACATAGGCAAACAGGAAGCTGCCGACACCGACTTTCAGAACTGGAGGACAGGCAGAATCCACTGGAACTCAGGGTAGAACACGGGATCAGACACAGGGACTGACACAGGAATCAACACAGGGACTGACACAGGAATCCACACAGGGACTGACACAGGAATCCACACAGGGACTGACACAGGAATCCACACAGGGACTGACAGGAACCAGCTCAAACTTAAAGCAGACTGCAACCCAAGGAATATCATCAGCATCTGCTAACTGCAGTGAGCCAGCATATATCAGAGAGGCCTAATTAATTATCTCTTGCAGCTGGCCTGCTGCACGACTAAGCTGACAAGATGCAATCAGCAGCCAGATGAGGCTGAACACATGGGAACAAGCTGCAATTGCACAGACTCACCAGCGGCAGCAGACAAGAGTAATCCAAAACAGAGCAATGGGAAATCCTGGCATGCAAGACAACTAAATAAACATAAAATAGGAATGAACCACTACCTGTGGTTCATAACAGTATCCCCTCCTTAAGGGTGAGCTCCGAGCACCCCATGACACCCACGGGGAACATAAACAGAAGTATAACATGAAATACAGAACAAAACTGCAAAACAGGAATGAGCCACAGCCGTGGCTCATAACAGTACCCCCCCCTTGAGGAGGGGTCAAAAGACCCCAAAATTCAGACTATCCAGAACAAGGGATACAAAAAAAAAAACCTGACACATTGGTCTAACAGACACGAAAACAGAAACAAGCTGCAACCACAGCTTGTAACAGTGCCCTCCCCTTGATGGTGGCCACTGGACACAAGACAAGGGAAAAAAAATCTTTTTTTTTTTTTTTTATATCAAGGCAAGAGTCAAAAAATTATTTCTTTTTCTTCTTCTTCTTTTTACAAAGCTCTTTAGGTCTGACCAAGGTAATTCCCCAAACATTGTCTGAACTGATGGTACCACCCAGCAAGGCTGCGTTCAAATCAGAGACAGGTCTCTTACCCTTGGGAGCTGAACTTTCTGGTAAAGTACTATTATTAGAAGAAGTAGTCAGAAAAGCACATCCTGCAGTCACAACAACGGGCTGAGACTCCTGTGCCGAGTTTACAGTATTTTGTGGACTCTCAGCAGACAAGACGGGTGACTTAGAGGAACCTGAACCAATTTCTTTGGAACCATATCTTTTAATAATTGCATCACTGAATGCTGGGGGATCCTGAAGAATGGGATCTTCAGCTTTCATTAGGCTGGTCGCCCACTCAAAAGGCTCTCCTCTAAAAGAATAAATAAGATAGAGCACAAGGTTCTCTGGAGTGATGCCCAGAAATGGTCTAGACAACATAATAATGTAATAGTGTTTGTAAAGCGCCAGAAATTGGGCTAAGTCCCCATCAAAGATTATGGATGTTGAGATATCAGAGTCAGGATCTGTTTCCTTCTCATCTGACTGACTGGAGTGCTTTGCTAGGACCTGGTCACTATTGACCTTACTCGAGGCTGAGACTCTCTGAACCCCACCCGGGGCTGAGACTCTCTGAACCCCACCCGGGGCTGAGACTTTCTGAACCCCACCCGGGGCAGTGACTTTCTGAACCCCACCCGGGGCAGTGACTTTCTGAACCCCACCCGGGGCAGTGACTTTCTGAACCCCACCCGGGGCAGTGACTTTCTGAACCCCACCCGGGGCAGTGACTTTCTGAACCCCACCCGGGGCAGTGACTTTCTGAACCCCACCCGGGGCAGTGACTTTCTGAACCCCACCCGGGGCAGTGGCCTCCGGGAACCCCGCTGGGGCAGTGGCCTCCGGGAACCCCGCTGGGGCAGTGGCCTCCGGGAACCCCGCTGGGGCAGTGGCCTCCGGGAACCCCGCTGGGGCAGTGGCCTCCGGGAACCCCGCTGGGGCCAGCACCTCGGATTCTTTTACTGGGACCGGGTCGTTGGCCTCCCTGACTGGGATCGGGCCATCGGCCTCCCTCTCTGAGTCGATAATAATCGAAAGTTCTCCCGGGACTATGACTTCCGGGACTTTTGCTGAAGCAATAACGTTCAGATCCTCCACTAATGCTATGCTTCTTAAGTTCTTTCCTGGGGAAGCGACTTCTAGACCCTTCTTTGGGGCTGCGTCTCTCGAGACCCCACTTGGGGATATTACTTCAAAGATCCCTTCTGGGGTTTTGCTTCTCGAGTTCCCTTCAAGAACTATGGTTTTAGATACCCTTTCTGAGGTTGCGCTCCCCAAGTCCCTACCTGGGGTAACAGCTTCTGAGACCCCTTCTGGTATGGAAACCTGAGCTACAATATTTGATGTCCCTCTATAAGCTTGGGCATCGGGTACCGCTCCAGCACTCTGGGCATCGGGTACCGCTCCAGCACTCTGGGCATCGGGTACCGCTCCAGCACTCTGGGCATCGGGTACCGCTCCAGCACTCTGGGCATCGGGTACCGCTCCAGCACTCTGGGCATCGGGCACCACTCCAGGACCCTGGGCTACGGGCACCACTCCAGGACCCTGGGCTACGGGCACCACTCCAGGACCCTGGGCTACGGGCACCACTCCAGGACCCTGGGCTACGGGCACCACTCCAGGACCCTGGGCTACGGGCACCACTCCAGGACCCTGGGCTACGGGCACCACTCCAGGACCCTGGGCTACGGGCACCACTCCAGGGACTTGCAACTCCGCTTCCACAGGAACCTCAAGAGAGGAGAGAAACATTCTCTTTTGATTCCTGAATCTATAATGGGGCTCCCTTGCCCAAGGACCCCAATTATAGGACAGAGAGCTTTTTTGTGTGGGTTGTGTGACAAGTACCTCTGCCACAGTAGAGACAGGAGTAGGTCTAGTATCATGACTCAACTTGGCCAGAGGGCAAGACTCGTCACCACACTTTGGCTTGCGCAACTCACAGGTCTGCAGATAATGGCCTAAACCCCCACAATATAGGCATAAGTTTAAGTTTCTGCGACGCAGACGCTCCTCTTCTGAGAGCCTGGGCCGCAGAAAACTTTTAAACTTTTTCTCTTCAATTAAACCAGAGGATTCTCTTGTCACCATACTGTGAACAAGAGTCTCTTTAGAGATAGATGTACTCTCAACGACTTCTGGCAAAATAAGCAAGATTTTAGTCAGAAGGTTTTGCAGTTGCTTTAGGGATTGCTGCAAAACTTCTAGTCGCTCTGGTCTCAAAGCACTGAATACAGAGTTCAGGGCTGCGAGAGATGCCTGCAGGGCTTGCATAGTAGACATAGGAGGATTTAAAACTAGACAAGACAAGACAAGGCAAGACAAGGCAAGGCAAGGCAAGACAAGGCAAGGCAAGACAAGGCAAGGCAAGACAAGGCAAGGCAAGACAAGGCAAGACTAAATTTTGCTAAACAAAACAAGACTTTTTTTTTTTTTTTTTTTTTTTTAAACACCGGACTGGATTCTAAACACCGGACTGGATTCTAAACACCGGACTGGATTCTAAACACCGGACTGGATTCTAAACACCGGACTGGATTCTAAACACCGGATTGGATTCTAAACACCGGACTGGATTGGATTCTAAACACCGGACTGGATTGGATTCTAAACACCGGACTGGATTGGATTCTAAACACCGGACTGGATACAGCACACTGAATTCTAGACAGGACTGGATTCTAGACTAGACACTGGACTGGGCCAAAAAAGAAAAAAAAAGTTTTATTTCTTTTTTGTGGTATGGCTGATGATAATGTTATGATTCCAGTACTTCTGACCAGAGGAGATCGTATGGCTGAGGTCAGAGTACTGGGAAGATATGCTGGTTGTGGGAGCAGGAAAGCCTAGTAACCCCTGGCGCCCTAACTCCGTTGTCTCGCCCGTGTTATCAGAAATCCCCTGCGAGACTATGGTTGCTTGAGCCCATGGCAGCCGCGTTCGAAGGGCGGATTATGTCTGCCCAACCCCGATGCCCCCTCAGGTCTTAATGGGAGACAAAGGGAAATCCGAGACAGGGTGATAACAAGGGGCCCTCTGACTAAGCAACCAGGCCAGGGGTTACAAGCTAACTAACTAAATCAAAAGGTATGTGCGGACTAGCCGCCAGGGAAAAGGACAACCAAAGATCCACTGATCCGTTACTCCTATCCAGCACCGCTGGATACCAGAGTGGATCAGGGAGAGCGGAATCCTCCGCAAAAGCTCCAGGACACAAATATACTAAATAATAAACAGTAAGCGGACAAGCCGCAACACACGGCTGCGCTGTGACTCACGAACACCACAGGATGTTAAAGGTGCTCAGTCAGACTCCAGGAAAAGATGACAAATCTCTGAGTACAGGACCACTGAGGACAGGAACAACCGGCTTGAGCAGGACTGGATACTTTCTGCAACTGACATAGGCAAACAGGAAGCTGCCGACACCGACTTTCAGAACTGGAGGACAGGCAGAATCCACTGGAACTCAGGGTAGAACACGGGATCAGACACAGGGACTGACACAGGAATCAACACAGGGACTGACACAGGAATCCACACAGGGACTGACACAGGAATCCACACAGGGACTGACACAGGAATCCACACAGGGACTGACAGGAACCAGCTCAAACTTAAAGCAGACTGCAACCCAAGGAATATCATCAGCATCTGCTAACTGCAGTGAGCCAGCATATATCAGAGAGGCCTAATTAATTATCTCTTGCAGCTGGCCTGCTGCACGACTAAGCTGACAAGATGCAATCAGCAGCCAGATGAGGCTGAACACATGGGAACAAGCTGCAATTGCACAGACTCACCAGCGGCAGCAGACAAGAGTAATCCAAAACAGAGCAATGGGAAATCCTGGCATGCAAGACAACTAAATAAACATAAAATAGGAATGAACCACTACCTGTGGTTCATAACACAGTGGTAGATGAGGGCATGACATCTGATTATTTCACCCAGTGATAGCATGTATATTGCAAAAAGCACAGGACATAAGATAAGAATAAGAACCTTGAAGAACAACGCATGGCAATGATAAGTATACTCCAGAAGATTAAAATGGCTTCTCACCTGTGTGACTTCTCTGGTGTGTAACAAGATATGATTTCTGTGTAAAACATTTCCCACACTCAGAACATGGAAATGGCTTCTCACCTGTGTGACTTCTGTGATGTATAACAAGACATGATTTCTGTGTAAAACATTTCCCACACTCAGAGCAAGAAAATGGCTTCTCACCTGTGTGACTTCTCTGATGTTTAACAAGATCTGATATCTGTGTAAAACATTTCCCACACTCAGAACAGGAATATGGCTTCTCACCTGTGTGACTTCTCTGATGTTTAACAAGATCTGATTTCCGGGCAAAACATTTCCCACACTCAGAACATGGAAATGGCTTCTCACCTGTGTGACTTAGCTGATGTCTAACAAGTTGTGATTTCCGTGAAAAACATTTCTCACACTCAGAGCAAGAAAATGGCTTCTCACCTGTGTGACTTCTCTGATGTCTAACAAGCTCTATTTTGTCTGCAAAACATTTCCCACACTCAGAACATGGAAATGGCTTCTCACCTGTGTGACTTAGCTGATGTCTAACAAGTTGTGATTTCCGGGCAAAACATTTCCCACACTCAGAACATGGAAATGGCTTCTCATCTGTGTGACTTCTGTGATGTATAACAAGATATGATTTCTGTGTAAAACATTTCCCACACTCAGAGCAAGAAAATGGCTTCTCACCTGTGTGACTTCTCTGATGTTTAACAAGATCTGATTTCCGGGCAAAACATTTCCCACACTCAGAACATGGAAATGGCTTCTCACCTGTGTGACTTAGCTGATGTGTAACAAGTTGTGATTTCCAGATAAAACATTTCCCACACTCAGAACATGGAAATGGCCTCTCACCTGTGTGACTTCTCTGATGTCTAGCAAGTTGTGATTTATGTGCAAAATGTTTCCCACACTCAGAACATGGAAATGGTGATGTACCTGTGTGACTACTCTTATGTGCATCAAGAGTTGATTTGTATGTAAAACATTTCCCACACTCAGAACAGGAATATGGTTTTTCACTTGTATGCAATCTCTTATGTATTAGAAGTGATTTGTATGTAAAACAGTTCCCGCACTCAGAACATGGAAATGGATTCTCACCTGTGTGACTTCGCTGATGTGTAACAAGTTGTGAGTTCCGGGTAAAACATTTCCCGCACGCAGAGCATGAAAATGGCCGCTCACCTGTGTGTCTTCCCTGATGTGTAACAAGAGCTGACTTGTATGTAAAACATTTTCCACACTCAGAACATGGAAATGGCCTCTCACCTGCCTTAGCTGGCTGATGAGTAATAAGGTTTGTGTTCTGTGTAAAACATATGGCATCTATAGAACAGGGAAACACTGTATCTACTCTCAGAGCTGTAACAGATGCACCAATATCAGAGTCATCAGGAGAACATTTCCCAGGATCAGAGGGATCAGCTGATAGAGCTGGATGTATAATTGGGGTAATGGGGTTATCTCCTGGGGAATCCTGTCTACTGTCATTATCTTTTATGTCACAATCCGGGGATAACATTAGATGTCCTTCTGAGATATTCCTGCTTGTGTGTCCACCTGCTGGAAATAAAATACATTATAGAAATACAAAAATGAGAACACACAATAACAAATGTAATATTATAATAAGACTTAGATATATCTCTCTCTTGTACTGGTAACTAACCATGAAGTATAAATGGAGATGTAGTCACTCGCTAAGTCCTATGTCAGCACCAATGTAAAACAATGGATGGGGAACATATCGTATGAATTGGAGATTCTAGATGAACAATAACATCAGTCATATGAGCTGATGGATCAGAGAAATGTCTCCTAACGTTACTCCTGGAAGCATTGGTAAGGTAGCATTCCTTTATGTGTGTGCTCATACGCTGGTAAGCCTGTACATGTGTTACTCACACTTATATAAGATATATTGCTACAGCAGAGTAGGTGTGGAACAAGGTACTTTACATGCAATACACCATATGATATCCTGTAATCATCATCATCTGCTAGGTTATAATCCACTGTTACACCCCCATCATCAGTGTCTTACCTCTATATTCTCAATAGTAATAAGGATGATGTGTGTACGGTAAGTATGATATAGAGAATTACATATCAGGATCTATACAGCTGCCGCCATACTTCTGCTTCTCATACGTGTGCTACTGGCAGCAGTGAACATCTGAGTGAGAGTGCAGGGAAGACAGCAGAGTCTGATGAGAAAGAGATTAGATCTGCCTTTGCAGGGATGTACCACACCTGTCACCCCTGCTAGCATATAAAATAATAAATAAGAGGGGCCTGAGTCCATCCAGAGGTGCTTTCTGGAGCTCTCCTCACTAAGTGGCTTCTTATCTACCCTACCTGATAGCTCTCAGCTGCCGCTGGGACTAAGACCCAATCTATTATCACTCCAGCAGATAAATAACACTTAACTGGGCCATTTGCAAACCGCACTTTTTTTTACCTCACTTCCGGGGGGGGGGATTCCCCCGTTTTTTAACAATTGTTCAATAAAGTTTTTTATAAATAACAAGATAGGCTAAACCAGTGATATCCTCGATAAAGGGCGTGCAGCCCGAAACGTGTTGGAAGCATTCACACGGTCCGTGCACTCTCAGCCACACAGAGCGCACATAAGAAGATATCCTCCGTCCGTCCCTACAAGCCGGGATCCCGAGCGTCTGCAGCCGCACAGCTCGGCACACAGGAGACGCGGCTAAAACAAACAGCTGTTTGCGGAGAAATAACAGCCAGGAGTGAAGATCCCGTTCCACCTCCGCCAAGTACAAGGTGGGTAGTATAGGGACAGATAGGTTTTTCTTGCCATCCTGCACAGAGACATTAACGGAGCTACGAGCCGGTAATACAGATATCCAGCAGGACCAATAAAAAATACAAAAGGGGCTGTAAACATTTACTAATCCTTTTTATTATTACAGGTATTGCACTGCAGTATTGCAACAATTATTTGTTGCAATACACTTTATACACTGTTACAAGCGCCTTGTTCTTAAACACATTACCATTTTCACTCTGCTGTAAACATCTTGCTGTATTGGTGTTGCCACTAGCAATAGGGAACAGTCTTTTTTTAAGACTGGGTGAATAAACATCTGCCTCAAGATGACCGCTGCAATACACTTTATACACTGTTACAAGCGCCTTGTTCTTAAACACATTGTCAGTATCCTTTTTTTTGCTCAGGGCTGCTCAGACACAAAAAATCCCAGTAACAGCGCGGTTTCTCTTATTTTTAAGAGTGAAAATGGTATAATACCTCTGGAGGCTCACAGCCCTCCTCTTTTTATCTTACTCCAATACACATACCACAGGGGGTAAGTCCACCGTGCTGTTCTCAACCAATCAATGTTTATCCATGTGATGTGCATGCCTTGGCGACATGCACAGCTAACATTGTTCTCTATGGACGGTAGGGAGTAGTCACTCTCCTTTGACCGTCCCATCCTGGAGGATTGGTATCCGCCCTGGTGACGCTCAGTCTAGGCTGGGGGAAGTTTTCCCATCTAAACTACTTCCAGGAATCTGCCCGGGTACCCAGCTCACCATCTGCAGCCTAAAATTGGGCTCCAGAAATGGTCAGCCTAAATCCCCGGTCATGCTTTCCTGCCCACCGAGGGTGATCCCTACGGAGCTCCAGAAAACCACTCAGCTTGTTTTAAAGCTGAGCTGCTCCTCTCTCTCCCTATGATACCTCCATGTGGGAGGCTAGAGAGGAAGGCATTCCATTTTGGGGGTAAAGTACTGGGGGAATCCACCAGCCTACACCAGGCATGTCCAAATTGCGGCCCTCCAGCTGTTGTGAAACTACATATCCCAGCAAGCCCTGACAGTTTTGCTGTCATAGAATGCTAAAGCTGTGTCAGGGCATGCTGGGATGTATAGTTTCTCAACAGCTGGAGGGCAGCAGTTTGGACATGCCTGGCCTACACAGTAATGGATTCCCCCCTCCTGGGACACACAACCAAGTGCATTCCACCTTAAATACAATTCAAATACACTATACACATTGGCCCTCATTTCGAGTTGTTCATTCGCTAGCTGTTTTTAGCAGCCGTGCAAACGCTAAGCCGCCACTCTCTGGGAGTTTATGTTAGCTTAGCAGAAGTGCGATCGAAAGGATCGCAGCGCGGCTACAATATTTTTTTGTGCAGCTTCAGGGTAGCTTCAGACACTACTCCTAGCTTGCGATCACTTCAGACTGTTCAGTTTTTGTTTTGATGTCACAAACACGCCCTGCGTTCGGCCAGCTACACCTGCATTTTTCCTGGCACGCCTGCGTTTTTTTGAACACTCCCTGAAAATGGTCAGTTGACACCCAGTAATGCCCTCTTTCTGTCAATCACTCTGCGGCCAGCAGTGCGACTGAAAAGCGTCGCTATACCTTGTGTGAAACTACATCGATCGTTGTAAAAGAACGCCGTGCGTGCGCATTGCGCATGCGCAGAAGTGCCGTTTTTTTTGCCTGATCGCTGCGCAACGAACGAAAGCTGCTTGCGAACTCGGAATGACCCACATTGTTGCTTAATATATATATATATATATATATATATATATATATACACACACACACATATACATACACACACACACACAGTGTACGCAAATACGTGTTATAGCGTGTATTTTACCCAGATCTGAGGACGGGGACTCACTTTTCAAAAACGTGTGGGTCCCCGAGGACGCGCTCCGCTGCAGCCAATTCCTGGCTCTCAATTGACTGCGCTTCCTGCCTGTAAAAGAGGAGGTGGAGCCTTACCACTACCAGTCCTCTGGCGGTGCCTCCCCCTCCTAGTCACATGCAGCCGCGGATTCACACAGGGGCCGGGCAGAAAGTGAAGACGGCTCCACGGCTGCTCTACGCTGTGCTGAAGGTGTGAGGTGAACGCCGGAGACAGCGTAAGTGCTGTGGTGTAGGGTAAGTAGCCTAGGAGCGGGTGGCTGAACTTGGGTGGTGGCTTTCCTTGCATGCCTTGTGTGTCTTCTGGGAGTGTCATGGGCTTGTAGCCCGACCTCAGTGGTTGTTTCAGGCATCCACTACAGTAAGTTTCCCTGATATTCCCAGCGCCATTCACAAATAGACCAAGCTAAGGATCTATGAGAATATAACATGAATCAATTGTGCAGGCACTGCTGCTACCTGTGGTGCACCCGTTACTTCTGGGATCATCCAGTCAAGCTGCCTAAAACGTCTGCTTCCGTCAAAAGTATTTATACAAGTGATCTGAGCCCGGGCTACATCATATAAGGCTAGAAATGAGAAACCACACCGGCATCCTAAATCGCAGCACTGCCTACGTCTAACCCTCCCACACACAGCCTAACCCTAACCTCCCCCCAGCAGTGCCTAAACCTAACCCCCTTACCCACAGCCTAAGCCTAACCCTAACCTCCCCCCAGCAGTGCCTAAACCTAACCCCCCTTACCCACAGCCTAACCCTAACCTCCCCCCAGCAGTGCCTAAACCTAACCCCCTTACCCACAGCCTAACCCTAACCTCCCCCCAGCAGTGCCTAAACCTAACCCCCCTTACCCACAGCCTAACCCTAACCTCCCCCCAGCAGTGCCTAAACCTAACCCCCCTTACCCACAGCCTAACCCTAACCTCCCCCCAGCAGTGCCTAAACCTAACCCCCTTACCCACAGCCTAACCCTAACCCCCCCCCAGCAGTGCCTAAACCTAACCCCCCTTACCCACAGCCTAAACCTAACCTCCCCCCAGCAGTGCCTAAACCTACCCCCTTACCCACAGCCTAAACCTAACCTCCCCCCAGCAGTGCATAAACATAACCCTCCTTACCCACAGCCTAAACCTAACCTACCCCAGCAGTGCCTAAACCTAACCCTCCTTATCCACAGCCTAAACCTAACCTCCCCCCAGCAGTGACTAAATCTACCCCCCCTTACTCACAGCCTAAACATATCCTCCCCCAGCATTGCCTAAACCTAACCCCCCCTTACCCACAGCCTAACCCTAACCCCCCTTACTCACAGCCTAAACCTAACCTCCCCCCAGCAGTGCCTAAACCTAACCCTCCTTATCCACAGCCTAAACCTAACCTCCCCCCAGCAGTGACTAAACCTACCCCCCCCTTACCCACAGCCTAAACCTAACCCCCCTTACTCACAGCCTAAACCTAACCTCCCCCCAGCAGTGCCTAAACCTAACCCTCCTTATCCACAGCCTAAACCTAACCTCCCCCCAGCAGTGACTAAACCTACCCCCCCTTACTCACAGCCTAAACATATCCTCCCCCAGCATTGCCTAAACCTAACCCCCCCTTACCCACAGCCTAACCCTAACTTCCCCCCAGCAATGCTTAAACCTAGCCCCCCCTTACCCACAGACTAACCCTAACCTCCCCCCAGCAGTGCCTAAACCTAACCCCCCTTACCCACAGCCTAAACCTAACCTCCCCCCAGCAGTGCCTAAACCTAAGCCCCCCTTACCCACAGCCTAACCCTAACCTCCACCCAACAGTGCCTAAACCTAACCACCCTTACCCACAGCCTAACCCTAACCTCCACCCAACAGTGCCTAAACCTAACCACCCTTACCCACAGCCTAACCGAACCTCTCCCCAGCAGTGCCTAAACCTAACCCCCCTTACCCACAGCCTAACCCTAACCTCCCCCCAGCAGTGCCTAAACTTAACCCCCCTTACCCACAACCTAACCCTAACCTCCATTAGAACACTGGAGTGATGGTTGCTGGAAATGGGCCTCTATACAACTCTGTAGATATTCCATTAAAAACCATACGTTTGCAGCTAGTACAGTGATTTACCACATCAACAATGTATAGAGTGTATTTCTGATTAATTTAATGTTATCTTCATTGAAAAAAACAGTGCTTTTCCTTAAAAAAAAAAAAAAAAAAAAAAAAGGACATTTCTAAGTGACCCCAAACTTTTGAACGGTAATGTATGATCCGGGGTATCTGAAGATGTGAACCGGACCATTAGCTCAGGAGATCCAATTAAAATGTTCTGGCATGGAACCTTCCATACTGGATCGCCTCGTATGAGGCTTAGATCTTTACCAACAATCTTATGCAAAGATGGATGGAGATCCGATTCAGTCGTAGAACCGCTCGGACCACATCCTGGAGCGTCCTTGCCTTGTCCTCTAGGAGGAATACTTTCTGAGCCACTGCATTGAGAAACATTCCCAGTAATAGGAGCTGCTGAGTAGGCTCCAGGTGGGATCCACCTATGATGTGACAGAAGCTGAATAGTGCGGCCTATATTGAGCAACAGAAGCTCCCTGGATCTAGCCTTTATCAAGAGCTCGTCTAGGTAAGGGACAATACTGATCCCCTAGACTCAGAGCTGGAACATTATCTCTGCCATCACCTTTGTGAAGACCCTCAGAGCTGTGGACAGGCCGAAGGGTAGCGCCTGGAACTGGTAGTGATCGTTCAGCAGGGCAAACCGTAGGTAAGCCTGGTGAGGCGGCCAAATCGGGATATGGAGATAAGCGTCCTCTATATCCATGAACTCCTGTTCTTCCAGATCCGCAATCACTGCTCACAAGGATTCCATCTTGAACTTGAAAACCTTTAGATAAGGGTTCAAGGATTTTAGATTCAAAATGGGCTTTACTGAACCATCCGGTTTTGGTACCACAAACAGGTTGGAGTAGTAACCCTTTCCCTGTTGTAGTGGCACTGGAACAATGACTTGGGACTGGGCCTACTTTAGCATGGCCTGTTGCAGCGTAACTCATGTATCTTCCTAAACTGGTAAGCTTGATTTGAAAAATCGTTGGGGAGGAGAACTGTTTAACTCCAGCTTGTAGTCCTGAGAAATGGGATCACTTTATCCAGGCATCCTGGCAGGAGCTTTCCCAGATGCGGTTGAAGTAATGCATTCGAACTCCCACCTCGAGATCCCATCAGGATGGGGGGTCACCATCATGCTGAGGCCCTAGTGGAAACTGAACTGGTGCTTTGTTCCCAAGAACCTGCGGAAGCTGTTTTTTTTTTTGTCTTACCTCTAGTGCCTCTCGCCGCGTTTCAGGTGCATCTGGCTCTTGATCTGAACCTGGCAGTCCGAAAGGACTGGGTAGAAAGCCCTGGGTAGGAACGCTTAGCCGGCAGAGCCCCAGAGGGGAGAAACGTGGATTTCTCCGCAGTAACCTTTGAAATTCACGTATCCAAATCAACCCCGAATGGCCACTCCCCTGAAAAAGGAAGAGACTCCACACTGCGCTTGGTATCTACGTCTGCTATCCACTGACACAGCCACAAAGCTCTGCGCGTCGACACTGCCATGGCAGTAGTCCTAGTGTTAATAGCACCTATCTCCTTGAGAGAGTCACACAGGATGCGTGCACTGTCCTGATTGTGCTTTATGAGAGTCACTGTAGTTACCAGGGAAATATCTCCTGCAAGGACCTCTTGAATTTGACCCGCCCATGTGTGAATGGCATGTGTCATCCAGCAACCCGCTTTCACAGGTCTTTGTGATACACCAGCTGCTGTGTAAAATAGGATTTTAATTACCTACCGGTAAATCCTTTTCTCGTAGTCCGTAGAGGATGCTGGGGTCCATTTCATTCCATGGGGTAAAGACGGGTCCACTAGGAGCCAAGGGCACTTAAAGAATTTAATAGTGTGGGCTGGCTCCTCCTTCTATGCCCCTCCTACCAGACTCAGTCTAGAAACTGTGCCGGGGGAGACAGACATACTTCGAGAGAAGGATATACAAGGACAGTGGTGAGATTGGAACCAGCACACACATAACAAGAGGAAAGCCATGCTAAGCAAACTTGAACAGGAACAGCAACAGCTGAACCAACAATACTTAACCTAGTAAATATGCAGGAAAACACAAAGCACTGGGCGGGCGCCCAGCATTCTCTACGGATTACGAGAAAAGGATTTACCGGTAGGTAATTAAAATCCTATTTTCTCTTACATCCTAGAGGATACTGGGGTTCCATTTAGTACCATGGGGATGTACCAAAGCTCCCAAACCGGGTGAGAGAGTGCTGAGGTTCCTGTAGAACACACTGACCAAACTAAAGGTCCTCAGAGGCCAAAGTATCGAACTTGTAGAACTTCGCAAACGTGTTCGAACCTGACCAGGTAGCCGCTCGGCAAAGTTGTAAAGTCAAGACACCCCAGGCAGCCGCCCAGGAAGAACCCACTGAATGAGTAGAGTGGGCCTGTACAGATCTTAAAACCGGCAATCCTGCCATGGAATAAGCATGCTGGATAGTAAGCCTGATCCAGCGAGCAATTGTCTGCTTAGACACACAATCTTATTGGGATCATAAAGCACAAATAGCGCATCCGATTTCCTGTGATGAGCTGTCCGCTTTACATACACCTTCAAGGCCCTCACAACATCCAAGGCCCATGAAGTAGCCGAGGTGTCAGTAGCCACTGACAATAAGTTGGTTGATATGAAAAGCCGACACAACCTTAGGAATAAATTGCTGACGCGTTCTGAGTTTAGCTCTATCCTCATGGAATATTAAGTAGGGGCTCTTATGAGACAACGCCCCCAATTTCGACACACCACTTGCTGACACGAAGGCCAACACCACCTGTAAAGGCTCAAACCAATCTGATTGCAGGAACTGCAACACCACATTAAGATCCCAAGGTGCTGTAGGAGGCACAAAGAGCGGTTGGATGTGCAGAACCCCTTTTTAAGAACGTCTGAACGTCAGGGAGGGCAGCCAATTGTTTCTGGAAGAAAATGGACGAGGCCGAAATCTGGACTTTTATAGAGCCCAGGTGAAGGCCCACATCCACACCTGCTTCCAGAAGAGAAGTAAACATCTCAGTTGAAACTCCACCGCAGGAAACTGCTTGGATTCACACCAAGACACATTATTTCCAAATATGATGGTAATGCTTAGACATTACTCCCTTCCTGGGTTGGAATTACCTTGTCCAGGATCCTTTTTCCGGGCTAGAATCTCACGCTCAACTTCCATGCCGTCAAAAGTAGCTGTGGTAAGTCTTGGTAGATGAACGGCCCCTGTTGCAGAAGGTCCTCGCAAAGAGGCCACGGATCCTCTAGGAGCAACTCCTGAATCCTTGTCTTTTTGATTATTTTGAGAATTTTTGGGAAGAGCAGAAGTGGAGGGAACACATACACTGTCTGGTAAACCCACTGAGTCACCAGCGCGTCCACCGACACTGCTTGTGGGTCTCTCGACCTGGAACAATACCACCTGAGCTTCTTGCTGAGATGAGAGGCCATCATGTCGATCTGAGGAATTCCCCACCGACTTGTCACATCACCGAACACCTCTGGGTGGAGGCCCCACCGTCTTTGGTGGAGGTCACTTCTGCTGAGGAAGTCTGCTTTCCAGTTATCTACTCCCAGAATGAAGATTGCCGACAATGACACAGCGTGTTTTTCTGCCCAGAGGAGAATTCTTGTTACCTCTAACATTGCAGCTCTGCTCTTTGTTCCACCCTGCTGGTTTATGTACGACACCGCCGTCAAATTCGAGGCCAGTCCGGGACAACGAGTATCGTCTGTACTTTTCTTTGCCTTATGATCCTCAACACTTTTGTGATGAGAGGAAGAGGAAACACGTAGACCGATTTGAACACCCACGGTGTTATTAGAGCGTCTACAGCCAATGCCTGACGGTCCCGAGACCTTGCACAATACCTCCGAAGTTTTTTGTTGAGGCATGACGCCATCATGTCTATTTGAGGAGTTCCCCAAAGACGTGTTATATCTGCAAAGACTTCTTGATGAAGTCCCCACTCTCCTGGATGGAGATCGTGTCTGCTGAGGAAGTCTGCTTCCCAGTTGTCCACTCCCGGAATGAAGACAGCCGACAGAGCGCTTACATGATTTTCCGCCCAGCGAAGAATCCTGGTGGTTTCCGCCATCGCGACTCTGCTTCTTGTCCCGCCTTGGCAGTTCACATGAGCCACTGCTGTGACATTGTCTGATTGAATCAGAACCGGTAGGTTTTGAAGAAGACTCTCCGCTTGTCGATGGCCGTTGTGAAGGGCCCTGAGTTCCAACACATTGATGTGTAGACAGGACTCCTGGTCTCACCAAAGTCCCTGAAAATTTTTTCCTTGTGTGACCGCTCCCCATCCCCGGAGGCTCGCGTCCGTGGTAACCAGGATCCAATCCTGAATTCCGAACCTGCGACCCTCCAGCAGGTGAGCACTTTGCAACCACCACAGGAGAGACACTCTGGCTCCTGGGGACAGAGTTATTTTCCGATGTAAGTGCAGATGGGACCCGGACCACTTGTCCAGAAGGTCCCATTGAAAAGTCCTCGCATGGAACCTTCCGAAGGGAATGGCCTCGTAGGCCGCCACCATTTTTCCCAGAACTCGAGTGCATTGGTGAACTGACACCCTTTTTGGTTTTAGCAGCTGTCTGACCATGTTCTGGATGTCCTGGGCTTTCTCTATTGGAAGGAAGACTTTCATTTGTTCCGTATCCAGTATCATACTTAGGAACGGTAGTCGAGTTGTCGGAATCAACTGCGACTTCGGTAGATTTAGAATCCAATCGTGTTGCTGGAGCACTCTCAGAGAGAGCGCCACACTGCTCAGCAATTTCTCTCTTGATCTCGCTTTTATCAGGAGATCGTCCAAGTATGGGATAATTGTGAATCCATGCTTGCGCAGGACCACCATCATTTCCGCCATTATCTTGGTGAAAATCCTCGGGGCCGTGGAAAGTCCAAACGACAACGTCTGAAATTGGTAATGACAATCCTGTACAGCGAATCTCAGGTATTCCTGATGGGAGGCATATATGGGGACATGAAGGTACGCATCCTTTATGTCCAGAGACACCATAAACTCCCCCTCCTCTATGTTGGCTATTATCACTCTGAGAGATTCTATTTTGAATTTGAATCTTTTTATGAACAGGTTTAGGGATTTCAGATTCAAAATAGGTCTGACTGAACCGTCCGGTTTCGGGACCACAAATAGGGTTGAGTAGTAACCTCTTCCCTGCTGGTGCAGGGGAACCTTGATTATCACTTGCTGTATACACAGCGTTTGAATTGCAGCTAACACTACATCCCTTTCCGATGTGGAAGCTGGTAGGGCCGATTTGAAAAATCAGCGCGGGGGCACCTCCTCGAATTCCAGTTTGTAACCCTGGGAAACTATTTCCAACACCCAGGGATTCAGGTCTGATCTGACCCAGGCCTGACTGAAAAGTCGAAGACGTGCCCCCACCGGTGAGGACTCCCTCAGGAGAGCCCCAGCGTCATGCTGTGGCTTTTGGAGCAGCCGGGAAGGACTTTTGTTCCTGGGCACCTGCCGAAACAGGTGCTCTTTTGCCTCTGCCCTTACCTCTGGCAAGGAAAGAGGATCCCCGACCTCTTCTGGACTTGTGCGACCGAAAGGACTGCATCTGATAGGGTTGTACTTTCTTTTACTGTTGGGGAATATATGGTAAAAAATTTGATTTACCTGCTGTAGCTGTGGAAACCAGGTCCGTCAGCCCATCCCCAAACAATACATTTCCCTTATAGGGTAGTACTTCCATATGTTTTTTGGAATCTGCATCACCCGTCCATTGGCGAGTCCATAAGGATCTTCTCGCAGAGATAGACATGGTATTGGCCCTAGAAGCTAGCAATCCAATGTCCCTTTGAGCATCCCTCATAAATAAGACTGTTTCTTTTATATGGGCTAGAGTTAAGAATATAGTATCCTTATCCATATTATCAAAGTGATCTGTCAGCTCATCTGTCCAAGCTGCAATTGCGCTACACACCCATGCCGACGCAATTGTCGGTCTTGGCACAGCACCTGTATGAGAATAAATACACTTTAAGGTAGTTTCTTGCCTGCGATCTGCAGGGTCCTTAAGGGCCGCTGTGTCAGGAGACGATAGCGCCACTTTCTTGGACAAGCGCGTCAGGGCCTTGTCCACAGTGGGGGGTGATTCCCAAATCTCCCTGTCCTGTTTAGGGAAGGGGTATGCCATATAAATAATTTTGGGGATCTGCGGTCTCTTTTCCGGAGTCTCCCAAGCTTTCCCAAAGAAATCATTTCATTCATGAGATGTGGGAAAGTTAATAATCTGTTTCTTTCCCTTAAACATGTGTACCCTTGTGTCGGGGACCGAAGGTTCATCCTCAATATGCAACACATCCCTTATGGCCACAATCATACACTGAATGGTTTTAGTCACCCTAGGGTGCAATTTAACTTCGTCATAATCGACACTGGAATCAGAATCTGTGTCGGTAGTAGTGTCTTGTGTTAAGGGACGCTTTTGAGACCCCGACGGGTCCTGTGAGTCGGTCCAATCCGAGGATTGACCCCGATGTCCCCCCTAATTCAGCCTTATCAAGCCTTTTATGTAAAGATGCCACACTTGCATTCAACATATGCCACATGTCCATCCAATCCTGAGTCAGCACAACCAACGGGGGGACACCACTCATTTGCTCCACCTCCTCCTTGGAGAAGCCTTCCGCCTCAGACATGTCGACACACACGTACCGACACCCCACACACACAGGGATTATCCTATAACGGGACAAAACCCTAACCAGGCCCTTAGGAGAGACAGAGAGAGAGAATGCCAGCACACACCCAGCTCCCAAACACTGGAATATATATACCAGATAGCGCTTTTTATATATACAGGTTGAGTATCCCATATCCAAATATTCAGAAATATGGAATATTCAGAAATACGGACTTTTTGGAGTGAGAGTGAGATAGTGAAACCTTTGTTTTTTGATGGCTCAATGTACAATAACTTTGTTTAATACACAAAGTTATTAAAAATATTGTATTAAATGACCTTCAGGCTGTGTGTACAAGGTGTATATGAAACATAAATGTATTCTGTGCTTAGATTTAGGTCCCAACACCATGATATCTCACTATGGTATGCAATTATTCCAAAATACGGAAAAATCCCTTATCCAAAATACCTCTGGTCCCAAGCATTTTGGATAAGGGATACTCAACCTGTATAACCTTAATTCCCACTCACTGCGTCGCCAATGTGCCCCCTCCTCTTTTTTCCAGCCTGTGAAGTTCAGCAGGGGAGAGATCAGGGAGCCAGCGTATCTCATGCAGTTTCTGTGGAGAAAATGGCGCTGGTTAGTGCTGAGGATCAAGCCCCACCCACCCGACGGCGGGCTTCGGTCCCAGTAATTCTATATAAAAAATGGCGGGGGATTTTAGAATTTACTGTCCCACAGCCTAATCCTGCTTTATATTGCCAAAAAATGAGGAAACTTGCTGCCCAAGACGCCCCCCCCTGCGCCCTGCACCCTTCAGTGCCTGCTTGTGTGTGTGTACTGGGAGCAATGTCTTACCTCATGAAGATCTGATGTCTTCTGCCGCCTGATGTCTTCTTTGCCTTCTCATACTCACCTGGCTTCTATATTCGGCATCTGTGAGGAGGACGGTGACGCGGCTCCGGGACGAACCCCAGGTGAGACCTGTGTTCCGACTCCCTCTGGAGCTAATGGTGCCCAGTAGCCTTAGAAACAGTGCCCAACTTGAGAAGCCAGCTCTGCTTCTCTCTCCTGAGTCCCACGATGCAGGGAGCCTGTTGCCAACAGGACTCCCTGAAAATAAAAAACCTAACAAAATTCTTCAAAACAGAAAACTCAGGAGAGCTCTCTGCATTGTACATTTTCTCCTCTGGGCACAGAATCTAACTGAGGTCTGAAGGAGGGGCATAGAGGGAGGAGCCAGTGCACACCCATAGTCAAAGTTCTTTTAGGTGCCCTATCTCCTGCGGAGCCCGTCTATACCCCATGGTCCTTACAGAGTCCCCAGCATCCTCTAGGACGTAAGAGAAATAACCCTTGTTCTGTAGCCGAGGTGGAACTGGGACAATGACCTGTGTCTGAACCAACTTTTGAATTGCCTGTTGCAGGATTGTACTTGCTTCCTGAGTAGCTGGTAAGCCTGATTTGAAGAATCTGTGAGGTGGGAGTTCTTGAAACTCCAGTCTGTATCCATGGGCAATAAGATCTTTGACCCAGGGATTTAAGCATGATGTTCCCCAGATATGACTGAAATCCTTTAAACGTTCTCCCACCTGCCTGTTCTTCAGGCAGTGTGGTCCACCGTCATGCTGAAGACTTTCAGGAAGCAGAACCTGAGCTCTGTTCTTGAGAACCTGTAGTTGCAGGTTTTCTGGATTTTCCTCGACCACCTCTAAAGGCAGTGGAGGAACCTTTGGATCTGTTTTTAAAATGTTGCTGCCCGAAAGGACTGCAACGTAGGGGCAGAATATGATTTTCTAGCTGGGGTTGCTGCGGAAGGAAGATATGTCGACTTACCCGCAGTCGCCTTGAATATCCAGGTATCCAGTTCATCTCCGAACAAGGCCTCACCTGTGAAGGGCAGGCTCTCCACGCTTCTCCTGGAATCCGCATCCGTAGTCTATTGGCGTAGCCATAAGCCTCTGCGTGCGGACACTGACACGTGCGTTGAGCAGGCCAATTTCCTCCATGGCCTTCACCATAACGTTTGCAGAGTCCTGAATGTGATGCAAGAGTAATTCAATATCACTCCTATGTAGAGAATCTAAATCATCAATTAGTTTACCTGACCATTTTGCAATGGCCCTAGATATCCACGCACAAGCAATAGTGGGTCTTTGAGCCACCCCAGCAGCTGTGTACAGAGATTTGAGTGTGGTCTCAATTCCGCGTATCCTTTAAGGAGGCTGCGCCTGGGACAGGTAAATAATTTTACGTGACAATCTAGATACAGAGGCGTCCACTATCGGTGGATTTTCCCATTTCTTCCTATCATCCTGAGGGAAAGGAAATGAGGTGAGCAATCTTTTAGGGATTTTAAACTTTTTCTCTGGATTTACCCAAGTTTCTGCAAAAAGAGAACTTAACTCTTTTGACGCAGGGAAAGTAACTGAGGAATTCTTTTTTACATTAAAATAAGATTCTTCCTCTTCTACTGTTACTTTTTCTGAGATCTGCAATACATCCCTAATGGCCTCTGTCAGAGCCTGCACCCCTTGAGCAAGAGCTGCACATCCCCCCCCCCAGATACACCTCACCGTCCCCTGTATCTGAGCATCGACATCAGTGTCAGCCTGCAATATCTGGGCCAGTGTACGCTTCTGTGGATAAATGGGAGAGGTTTGAGGCGCAGGTGTGGGAGCTGACTCTTTATTCATCAGGTTCTCCACAGACTCTCTCAAATACTGCGTCTCCTTCTCAGTATGGGAGAGTTTATTAGAAATATTAGTAATCATCCCCTTTATGGAGTCCAACCAAGGAGGTTCAGACCCAGTAGCCTGAGAATGTGTACTGTCCTGAGTACACTGTAGTGATCCCCCTGGGGAGGAAAAACATTCTGCTGTACAGAAAACACACTCCTTGGGCATTGTAATGTGAGGTACACACACACACACACACACACACACACACACACACACACACACACACACACAGAATATGCAGTAAGCACAATTCCACACAGAGCCCTTTAGAGATACACAGAGGAATGAGGACACCAGCCACAAAGAGCCCCTTCAGCTAACAAATAACTTAGCCAGGTGCAGACTAAATGCCCTTAGTAGGGTATTAGTAAGGATATAACTGCTGCCCCCCCCCCTCCCCTCTATAACCCCCTGGTACCGCCGAGGTAGTCTGGAGTTGTGATGGAGGGGCAGCGCTTCCCTGCCAGCGTTTTCTGTGTGAGCTGCAGAGAGAAAATTGCGCTGGTGAGCTGCTGAATACGCGCACGGTCTTCCCGCATTTTATACTGGCCTGAGGTACTTTTTATGCTTACACGATGGGTAAGACCCCTGTAAGGCTGTATCTGCCAGTGTCCTGGGTATTGTGACTATTAGCTCGCCCCGCAGCGCGATCACACCTCAGTGTGTACTGAAAGCCTCAGATTCTGAGAGTAAATCAGGCAGCCCACGCTTATGTGGCCCTGAACTAGGGAGAGGGGGCTGTTTATCATCTGCCCTTGCAGCTAGGTCTGCTACAGCCTGCTGCAGTAGTTGTGTCTTTTGCTTATTAGCAGTGAGCTGGGATGACATGTCTGTCATCATGATTTTTATGGCACTGAGCCAGGATGGCTCCTGACCCTCCCCCTCCAGTCTAACTAACTTGGGAAGACTGGCTGCATTGTTCACATGAGAGGGAACCCAACGCAGAGGGAGAGAATCTGGTGTGACATACACTGCATAATTGGTGTTTTACCATGTTTACAGTAGACAACAATCAATCACACAAACAGACAAGTATATTAAATAGCAAGCCTGCCCAGACTGGTATGTGAGGAGACGCAGAGAGAGGAACAGCACATCCAAGCCCAGCAGTCTCAGTAAGACTGCAGGATGTCTGTATCACGGTGTAACACCGGAGCCTTGTCCTTTTCAGGACAGTAAAGCGTGTATAATAGCGGCTCTCCCCTTATTTACACCCCTGTACCAGTTTCCTGTGTATCCTGAGTGTCTGCAGGAGCTGTGTGTCCTTGCTGCTGCAGCTGTAAGCAGAGGAAGACGCCAAAACGCCAATGGTCCCCCTCTGAGGAAGCTCCGCCCCCTGTAATGGCGTCGGAGGTCTACAGATATTTATACTGGCAAATGTCTCCAAACAGGTGTAAAAAGTAACATAAATGCCTGTTTCCAACAACGCTGCCAGTGTACACAGGGGGCTATAGCGGATCCCCCTGTAGAGCGTCCGTATGCCGCCCCTGCGATAGCGCCCTTGTGGGTCCCCTGGTTTGTACTCACCACTCTTCTCACCTCCCGGCATTGTTAGGGGTGTGCGGCGTGCTGCGATTGCATTTGCTAATGCGCAATCCCCTGTGGTACCAACAACCTTTCAGGACTGTGGTCCTGCAGCGGGGAAGCGGCTCTGACGCCTGAAGAGACCGGTGACCATCCCCCCCAACTCCCTTTGTGCAGGTATACTGTTATACTGTCGCCCAAACAGCATACCGACAACAACAACGTTTAAAATAAACTGAAGAAAAATCCTCTGGAGCTCCAGAGCGGCATCCTCTCCTGAGGGCACATTTTACTAAACTGGATGTAGGAGGGGGCATAGAGGGGAGGAGCCAGCACACCCAGGGGAAGAACTTTAAAGTGCACCGGCTCCTTTGGACACCATCTATACCCCACCGTACAAAGTCCCCAGTATCCCTTATGGATGTTAGAGAAAAAGGAGTGGTTTATATATAGACCGGCATGTGCTAATAGAGACACTCTCATTGAAAACCTGGCATGTAATACTATAGGCAGAGGTACTGCTAGCACACAGTATGGCTGCTGGTAACACAGAGTGACATGATGTGAGGGGAGAGCAGGAGTATAATAGGGGCTGATGGCTCCTGATGTATGAGATACACCAGAGAGTGTGGGGAGGAGACTGGTCAGATCTCTGGGCTGGTAACACACAGTGACATGATGTGAGGGGGAGAGCAGGAGTATAATAGGGGCTGATGGCTCCTGATGTATGAGATACACCAGAGAGTGTGGGGAGGAGACTGGTCAGATCTCTGGGCTGGTAACACACAGTGACATGATGTGAGGGGGAGAGCAGGAGTATAATAGGGGCAGATGGCTCCTGATGTATGAGATACACCAGAGAGTGTGAGGAGGAGACTGGTCAGATCTCTGGGCTGGTAACACACAGTGACATGATGTGAGGGGGAGAGCAGGAGTATAATAGGGGCTGATGGCTCCTGATGTATGAGATACACCAGAGAGTGTGGGGAGGAGACTGGTCAGATCTCTGGGCTGGTAACACACAGTGACATGATGTGAGGGGAGAGCAGGAGTATAATAGGGGCTGATGTCTCCTGATGTATGAGATACACCAGAGTGTGGGGAGGAGACTGGTCAGGTCTCTGGGCTGGTAACACACAGTGACATGATGTGAGGGGGAGAGCAGGAGTATAATAGGTGCTGATGTCTCCTGATGTATGAGATATACCAGAGAGTGTGGGGAGGAGACTGGTCAGATCTCTGGGCTGGTAACACAGTGACATAATGTGAGGGGGAGAGCAAGAGTATAATAGGGGCTGATGGCTCCTGATGTATGAGATACACCAGAGAGTGTGGGGAGGAGACTGGTCAGATCTCTGGGCTGGTAACACACAGTGACATGATGTGAGGAGAGAGAGCAGGAGTATAATAGGGGCTGATGGCTCCTGATGTATGAGATACACCAGAGAGTGTGGGGAGGAGACTGGTCAGATCTCTGGGCTGGTAACACATAGTGACATGATGTGAGGGGGAGAGCAGGAGTATAATAGGGGCTGATGGCTCCTGATGTATGAGATACACCAGAGAGTGTGAGGAGGAGACTGGTCAGATCTCTGGGCTGGTAACACACAGTGACATGATGTGAGGGGGAGGCAGGAGTATAATAGGGGCTGATGGCTCCTGATGTATGAGATACACCAGAGAGTGTGGGGAGGAGACTGGTCAGATCTCTGGGCTGGTAACACACAGTGACATGATGTGAGGAGAGCAGGAGTATAATAGGGGCTGATGGCTCCTAATGTATGAGATACACCAGAGAGTGTGGGGAGGAGACTGGTCAGATCTCTGGGCTGGTAACACACAGTGACATGATGTGAGGGGAGAGCAGGAGTATAATAGGGGCTGATGGCTCCTGATGTATGAGATACACCAGAGAGTGTGGGGAGGAGACTGGTCAGATCTCTGGGCTGGTAACACACAGTGACATGATGTGAGGGGGAGAGCAGGAGTATAATAGGGGCTGATGGCTCCTGATGTATGAGATACACCAGAGAGTGTGGGGAGGAGACTGGTCAGATCTCTGGGCTGGTAACACACAGTGACATGATGTGAGGGGGAGAGCAGGAGTATAATAGGGGCTGATGGCTCCTGATGTATGAGATACACCAGAGAGTGTGGGGAGGAGACTGGTCAGATCTCTGGGCTGGTAACACACAGTGACATGATGTGAGGGGAGAGCAGGAGTATAATAGGGGCTGATGTCTCCTGATGTATGAGATACACCAGAGTGTGGGGAGGAGACTGGTCAGGTCTCTGGGCTGGTAACACACAGTGACATGATGTGAGGGGGAGAGCAGGAGTATAATAGGTGCTGATGTCTCCTGATGTATGAGATATACCAGAGAGTGTGGGGAGGAGACTGGTCAGATCTCTGGGCTGGTAACACAGTGACATAATGTGAGGGGGAGAGCAAGAGTATAATAGGGGCTGATGGCTCCTGATGTATGAGATACACCAGAGAGTGTGGGGAGGAGACTGGTCAGATCTCTGGGCTGGTAACACACAGTGACATGATGTGAGGAGAGAGAGCAGGAGTATAATAGGGGCTGATGGCTCCTGATGTATGAGATACACCAGAGAGTGTGGGGAGGAGACTGGTCAGATCTCTGGGCTGGTAACACATAGTGACATGATGTGAGGGGGAGAGCAGGAGTATAATAGGGGCTGATGGCTCCTGATGTATGAGATACACCAGAGAGTGTGAGGAGGAGACTGGTCAGATCTCTGGGCTGGTAACACACAGTGACATGATGTGAGGGGGAGGCAGGAGTATAATAGGGGCTGATGGCTCCTGATGTATGAGATACACCAGAGAGTGTGGGGAGGAGACTGGTCAGATCTCTGGGCTGGTAACACACAGTGACATGATGTGAGGAGAGCAGGAGTATAATAGGGGCTGATGGCTCCTAATGTATGAGATACACCAGAGAGTGTGGGGAGGAGACTGGTCAGATCTCTGGGCTGGTAACACACAGTGACATGATGTGAGGGGAGAGCAGGAGTATAATAGGGGCTGATGTCTCCTGATGTATGAGATACACCAGAGTGTGGGGAGGAGACTGGTCAGGTCTCTGGGCTGGTAACACACAGTGACATGATGTGAGGGGGAGAGCAGGAGTATAATAGGTGCTGATGTCTCCTGATGTATGAGATATACCAGAGAGTGTGGGGAGGAGACTGGTCAGATCTCTGGGCTGGTAACACAGTGACATAATGTGAGGGGGAGAGCAAGAGTATAATAGGGGCTGATGGCTCCTGATGTATGAGATACACCAGAGAGTGTGGGGAGGAGACTGGTCAGATCTCTGGGCTGGTAACACACAGTGACATGATGTGAGGAGAGAGAGCAGGAGTATAATAGGGGCTGATGGCTCCTGATGTATGAGATACACCAGAGAGTGTGGGGAGGAGACTGGTCAGATCTCTGGGCTGGTAACACACAGTGACATGATGTGAGGGGGAGAGCAGGAGTATAATAGGGGCTGATGGCTCCTGATGTATGAGATACACCAGAGAGTGTGGGGAGGAGACTGGTCAGATCTCTGGGCTGGTAACACATAGTGACATGATGTGAGGAGGAGAGCGGGAGTATAATAGGGGCTGATGGCTCCTGATGTATGAGATACACCAGAGAGTGTGGGGAGGAGACTGGTCAGATCTCTGGACTGGTAACACACAGTGACATGATGTAAGGGGGAGAGCAGGAGTATAATAGGGGCTGATGGCTCCTGATGTATGAGATACACCAGAGAGAGTGGGGAGGAGACTGGTCAGATCTCTGGGCTGGAAACACACAGTGACATGATGTGAGGGGGAGAGCAGGAGTATAATAGGGGCTGATGGCTCCTGATGTATGAGATACACCAGAGAGAGTGGGGAGAAGACTGGTCAGATATCTGGGCTGGTGACACAGAGTGACATGATGTGAGAGGAGAGCAGGAGAATAATAGGGGCTGATGGCTCCTGATGTACGAGATACACCAGAGAGTGTGGGGAGGACACTGGTCAGATCTCTGGGCTGGTGACACACAGTGACATAATGTGAGGGGGAGAGCAGAAGTATAATAGGGGCTGATGGCTCCTGATGTATGAGATACACCAGAGAGTGTGGGGAGGAGACTGGTCAGATCTCTGGGCTGGTGACACACAGTGACATGATGTGAGGAGGAGAGCAGGAGTATAATAGGGGCTGATGTCTCCTGATGTATGAGATACACCAGAGAGTGTGGGGAGGAGACTGGTCAGATATCTGGGCTGGTAACACAGTGACATGATGTGAGGGGGAGAGCAGGAGTATAATAGGGGCTGATGGCTCCTGATGTATGAGATACACCAGAGAGTGTGGGGAGGAGACTGGTCAGATCTCTGGGATGGTAACACACAGTGACATGATATGAGGAGGAGAGCAGGAGTATAATAGGGGCTGATGGCTCCTGATGTATGAGATACACCAGAGAGCGTGGGGAGGAGACTGGTCAGATCTCTGGGCTGGTAACACATAGTGACATGATGTGAGGAGGAGAGCGGGAGTATAATAGGGGCTGATGGCTCCTGATGTATGAGATACACCAGAGAGTGTGGGGAGGAGACTGGTCAGATCTCTGGACTGGTAACACACAGTGACATGATGTAAGGGGGAGAGCAGGAGTATAATAGGGGCTGATGGCTCCTGATGTATGAGATACACCAGAGAGAGTGGGGAGGAGACTGGTCAGATCTCTGGGCTGGAAACACACAGTGACATGATGTGAGGGGGAGAGCAGGAGTATAATAGGGGCTGATGGCTCCTGATGTATGAGATACACCAGAGAGAGTGGGGAGAAGACTGGTCAGATATCTGGGCTGGTGACACAGAGTGACATGATGTGAGAGGAGAGCAGGAGAATAATAGGGGCTGATGGCTCCTGATGTACGAGATACACCAGAGAGTGTGGGGAGGACACTGGTCAGATCTCTGGGCTGGTAACACACAGTGACATGATGTGAGGAGAGAGAGCAGGAGTATAATAGGGGCTGATGGCTCCTGATGTATGAGATACACCAGAGAGTGTGGGGAGGAGACTGGTCAGATCTCTGGGCTGGTAACACACAGTGACATGATGTGAGGGGGAGAGCAGGAGTATAATAGGGGCTGATGGCTCCTGATGTATGAGATACACCAGAGAGTGTGGGGAGGAGACTGGTCAGATCTCTGGGCTGGTAACACATAGTGACATGATGTGAGGAGGAGAGCGGGAGTATAATAGGGGCTGATGGCTCCTGATGTATGAGATACACCAGAGAGTGTGGGGAGGAGACTGGTCAGATCTCTGGACTGGTAACACACAGTGACATGATGTAAGGGGGAGAGCAGGAGTATAATAGGGGCTGATGGCTCCTGATGTATGAGATACACCAGAGAGAGTGGGGAGGAGACTGGTCAGATCTCTGGGCTGGAAACACACAGTGACATGATGTGAGGGGGAGAGCAGGAGTATAATAGGGGCTGATGGCTCCTGATGTATGAGATACACCAGAGAGAGTGGGGAGAAGACTGGTCAGATATCTGGGCTGGTGACACAGAGTGACATGATGTGAGAGGAGAGCAGGAGAATAATAGGGGCTGATGGCTCCTGATGTACGAGATACACCAGAGAGTGTGGGGAGGACACTGGTCAGATCTCTGGGCTGGTGACACACAGTGACATAATGTGAGGGGGAGAGCAGAAGTATAATAGGGGCTGATGGCTCCTGATGTATGAGATACACCAGAGAGTGTGGGGAGGAGACTGGTCAGATCTCTGGGCTGGTGACACACAGTGACATGATGTGAGGAGGAGAGCAGGAGTATAATAGGGGCTGATGTCTCCTGATGTATGAGATACACCAGAGAGTGTGGGGAGGAGACTGGTCAGATATCTGGGCTGGTAACACAGTGACATGATGTGAGGGGGAGAGCAGGAGTATAATAGGGGCTGATGGCTCCTGATGTATGAGATACACCAGAGAGTGTGGGGAGGAGACTGGTCAGATCTCTGGGATGGTAACACACAGTGACATGATATGAGGAGGAGAGCAGGAGTATAATAGGGGCTGATGGCTCCTGATGTATGAGATACACCAGAGAGTGTGGGGAGGAGACTGGTCAGATCTCTGGGCTGGTAACACATAGTGACATGATGTGAGGAGGAGAGCGGGAGTATAATAGGGGCTGATGGCTCCTGATGTATGAGATACACCAGAGAGTGTGGGGAGGAGACTGGTCAGATCTCTGGACTGGTAACACACAGTGACATGATGTAAGGGGGAGAGCAGGAGTATAATAGGGGCTGATGGCTCCTGATGTATGAGATACACCAGAGAGAGTGGGGAGGAGACTGGTCAGATCTCTGGGCTGGAAACACACAGTGACATGATGTGAGGGGGAGAGCAGGAGTATAATAGGGGCTGATGGCTCCTGATGTATGAGATACACCAGAGAGAGTGGGGAGAAGACTGGTCAGATATCTGGGCTGGTGACACAGAGTGACATGATGTGAGAGGAGAGCAGGAGAATAATAGGGGCTGATGGCTCCTGATGTACGAGATACACCAGAGAGTGTGGGGAGGACACTGGTCAGATCTCTGGGCTGGTGACACACAGTGACATAATGTGAGGGGGAGAGCAGAAGTATAATAGGGGCTGATGGCTCCTGATGTATGAGATACACCAGAGAGTGTGGGGAGGAGACTGGTCAGATCTCTGGGCTGGTGACACACAGTGACATGATGTGAGGAGGAGAGCAGGAGTATAATAGGGGCTGATGTCTCCTGATGTATGAGATACACCAGAGAGTGTGGGGAGGAGACTGGTCAGATATCTGGGCTGGTAACACAGTGACATGATGTGAGGGGGAGAGCAGGAGTATAATAGGGGCTGATGGCTCCTGATGTATGAGATACACCAGAGAGTGTGGGGAGGAGACTGGTCAGATCTCTGGGCTGGTAACACACAGTGACATGATGTGAGGGGGAGAGCAGGAGTATAATAGGAGCTGATGGCTCCTGATGTATGAGATATACCAGAGAGTGTGGGGAGGAGACTGGTCGGATCTCTAGGCTGGTAACACACAGTGACATGATGCGAGAGGAGAGCAGGAGTACAATAGGGGCTGATGTCTCCTGATGTATGAGATACACCAGAGAGTGTGGGGAGGAGACTGGTCAGATCTCTGGGCTGGTAACACACAGTGACATGATGTGAGAGGAGAGCAGGAGTATAATAGGGGCTGATGGCTCCTGACTCCACCACTGGGAAAATACAGAGGAGGCTGTAGGATAAGAGATTGCTGTAGTGACTGAGCAAGGAGAATATGTGACTCTTTTCTGTAATAAGTGTTTATTACTCACCTGTGCTGATATATGTAGGGATCTCCTCCTCCTTACACTGCTGATCACCCCTCACATACGTCTCTTCTTCTCCCTCTATATCTTCTGCCTTTATATCAGTCACATACGTCTCTTCTTCTCCCTCTGTATCTTCTGCCTTTATATCAGTCACATACGTCTCTTCTTCTCCCTCTGTATCTTCTGCCTTCATATCAGTCACATACGTCTCTTCTTCTCCCTCTATATCTTCTGCCTTTATATCAGTCACATACGTCTCTTCTTCTCCCTCTGTATCTTCTGCCTTCATATCAGTCACATACGTCTCTTCTTCTCCCTTTATATCTTCTGCCTTTATATCAGTCACATACGTCTCTTCTTCTCCCTCTATATCTTCTGCCTTCATATCAGTCACATACGTCTCTTCTTCTCCCTCTATATCTTCTGCCTTCATATCAGTCATGTACTATAATGACATTTGCAAACAGATTAAACTGAGGTGAAACAGTATAATATCAGTGTATAATACACACAGCTCCTCTACAGATCATATAGTGACAGTCACTTTGGTATATTGGCGAGACCCTAAATCCCACCTACCTGATCCTCCTGTGGGGTCCTGTGATTCTCCTCTGTACAATCCTGGGAATACAGAGGACGGGGACATCTCTCTGGGGTATCTCTGTTACTGGGCCCATCTGTAGGAGACACACAGTGACTGAGTACAGTGTATATATGTGATTATCAGGTGATGTGAGTATATAGGGGCCCCCATACCTGCTCTCCCCTGTACAATACATGACAGTCTCCTCTTACCCAGTGATGTGAGGGGCTGGTGATTCTCCATCATCACGTCCTTGTACAGACCCCTGTGTTCCTCTATATACTCCCCCTCCTGCATGGAGACATAGACAGTGACATCCTGACACCTTATAGGAACCTGACACACACAGTGATACAGTCATCACCCAGACACATCCCCTGGTGTTACTGTATAATGTCCCATTCCCAGCAGTCACCTCTCCAGTCATCACCCAGACACGTACCCTCGTGTTACTGTATAATGTCCCATTCACGGCAGTCACCTCTCCAGTCATCAACTAGACACATCCCCTGGTGTTACTGTATAATGTCCCATTCCCAGCAGTCACCTCTCCAGTCATCACTCGGACACGTCCCCTGGTGTTACCGTATAATGTCCCATTCCCGGCAGTCTCCTCTCCAGTCATCACCCGGACACATCCCCTGGTGTTACTAAATAATTCCCCATTCCCAGCAGTCACCTCTCCAGTCATTACCTGGACACATCCCCCGGTGTTACTGTATAATGCCCCATTCCCAGCAGTAACCTCTCCAGTCATCACCCAGACACGTCCCCCTGGTGTTACTGTATAATGCCCCATTCCCAGCAGTCACCTCTCCAGTCAGCAGCTGAATGATCTTGTTGGTGAGTTTCAGGATCTTCTGGTCATTGTGTCTCTTATGTATCAGTGAGTCAGTAAGTGAGGTGGAGGCACTGTGATGGGGCTCTAAGTCCTGCTTAGTCCACCTGCAACACGAGGATGGTTGCTGGGGGTCTCAAGCTCACTAATGTCTTCTTCACTATGGTGTAATCCTGCTAAATGGGGGAGACATCAATATCACTGTAAATACTCCCAGATCTCCTCACCTCCCCAGTCATGTCCCTGTATTATTATTATAGATATAAGTAATGTCATAGTGACATTCCCAGATCCCCTCACCTCCGCAGTCATGTCCCTGTATTATTACTATAGATATAAGTGGCGTCACTGTGAAGCTCCCAGATCCCCTCACCTCCCCAGTCACATCCCTGTATTATCACTATAGTTAAAAGTGATGTAAATGTGATGCTCCCAGATCACCCTCACCCCCAGTCATGTCCCTGTATTATTACTATAGATGTAATTGATGTCACTGTGACATTCTCAGATCCCCTCACCTCCCAGTCATGTCCCTGTATTATTACTATAGATATAAGTGATGTCACTGAGATGCTCCCAGATCCCCCTCACCTCCCCAGTCATGTCCCTGTATTATTACTATAGATATAAGTGAAATCACTGTGACATCACCACCACTCCAAATGTATAATAATAATAATAATAATAATAATAATAATAATAAGACACCACAAGCTGCTGTCCCTGTATAATAATAACCATACACAAAAACCTGCTCCCCCGTATTATAATAATAACAACAGGACACCCCATTCAGCTCTCCATTTATAGTTATAATAAAATGACACCACAGGCTGCTCCCTCTGCAAAAAAATAATAATAATAGAACACAACAGGCTACTACCTTCTGTATAATAATAACAACAGGACACCACAGCCTGCTTCCCCTGTATAATAATAATGACAGGACACCACAGGCTGCTGCTCCTGCATAATAATAATAATAATAATAATAATAATAATAATAAGTGGACACCACTAGCTACTCCTTCTTTATAATATTAATAATAGGACAACATAGGCTGCTCCTCCTGTATAATAATAATAATAATAACAACAGGATGCCACAGGCTGATCCCCTGTATAAAAATAATAACAACAACAACAACAACAACAACAACAACTGCACACCACAGGCTACTCCCCCTGTATAATAGGATTTTAATACCTACAGGTAAATCCTTTTCTCTTAGTTCGTAGAGGATGCTGGGGTCATCATTAGAACCATGGGGTATAGACGGGATCCGCAGGAGATTTGGGCACTTTAAGACTTTGAAAGGGTGTGAACTGGCTCCTCCCTCTATGCCCCTCCTCCAGACTCCCATTATAGGAACTGTGCCCAGGGAGACGGACATTTCGAAGAAAGGATTTATTGTTAAACTAAGGTGAGATCCATACCAGCTCACACCGCAACCATACCGCAGAACATGGCATTCAACAGAAAACAGGCCAACGGCATGAACAATTGCAGCAACAGGCTGACGAAACGTAACACTATGCTGAGGGAAGAGAGATGCAGATGCACACTTTATTAATAGGATGTGCAATCTAGGTTCCCCCCTTTTTTTCCACTATATTTGTGTATATATTGTACACTGGTAGGCCGGCTTCCTTCCTCTGGATTTGCACTCCTCCCATTCACCCTCAGGTGTTTTAATTGGCTGGGTTCCTGCATCTCAGATCACACATTGATAAGGCCCTATTTAGAGGTAAGTCCTGTATACATTTATAGAATGTGATAATATTAGGGATGTTAGGGACCAATGTGATGAAGTCACCTGGCCGCGGTACATGGGCCCGCATATTTGCGCAAATGTGTGCTAAGAACTTCAATTATACTACATAGTGGTCATTCCGAGTTGTTCGCTCGGTAAATTTCTTCGCATCGCAGCGATTTTCCGCTTAGTGCGCATGCGCAATGTCCACACTGCGACTGCGAAAAGTAAATGTGCTAAGAAGTTTGGTATTTTACTCACGGTATTACGAGGTATTTTCTTCGTTCTGGTGATTGGAGTGTGATTGACAGGAAGTGGGTGTTTCTGGGCGGAAACAGGCCGTTTTATGGGTGTGTGTGGAAAAACGCTACAGTTTCTGGGAAAAACGCTGGAGTGGCTGGAGAAACGGAGAAGTGTCTGGGCGAACGCTGGGTGTGTTTGTGACGTCAAACCAGGAACGACAAGCACTGAACTGATCGCAGATGCCGAGTAAGTCTGGAGCAACTCAGAAACTGCTGAGAAGTGTCTATTCGCAATTTTGAGAATCTTTCGTTCACAATTCTACTATGCTAAGATTCACTCCCAGTAGGCGGCGGCTTAGCGTGTGCAATGCTGCTAAAAGCAGCTTGCGAGCGAACAACTCAGAATGAGGGCCCATGTTAATTGTAAGGGTTTATTTAACTTATTTTTATTATCAGTGTTCTTAGTGCTAAGAGTGTGCATCTGCATCTCTCTTCCCCCAGCATAGTAGTAGAAGCCTCAGCATGATAGCACCTCTTGATATCTTTAGTAATAGGATGTGCAATCCAGGTTCCCCCCTTAAGAAACGTAACACAGCATATGTGTAACCATAACTATTAACTGCAGATACAGTACGCACTGGGACGGGCGCCAAGCATCCTCCACGGACTAAGAGAAAAGGATTTACCGGTAAGTATTAAAATCCTATTTTCTCATACGTCCTAGAGGATGCTGGGGTCACCATTAGAACCATGGGATTATACCAAAGCTCTAGAACGGATGGGAGAGTGCGGACGACTCTGCAGCCCCCATTGACCAAACTTAAGGTCTCCATCGGCCAAGGTGTCAAACTTATAGAACTGTGCAAAAGTGTTTGGCCCCGACCAAGTAGCTGCTCGGCAAAGTTGCAATGCCGAGACCCCCCGGGCAGCCACCCAGGATGAGCCCACCTTCCTAGTGGAATGGGCCTTCACTGATTCCGGTTATGGCAATCCAGCAGTGGAATAGGCCTGCTGAATCGTGTTACAGATACAGCGCGCAATGGTCTGCTTGAAAGCAGGACACCCAACCTTGTTGGGAGCATACAGGACAAATAGAGCTTCTGTTTTTCTGAAGTGAGCCGTTCTGGTGACATAAATCTTTAAAGCTCTGACCACATCCAGAGATTTTGAATCAACGAAGGCATCAGTAGCCACAGGTACCACGATAGGTTGGTTATGTGGAAAGAGGAAACCACCTTTGGGAAAAATTGCTGACGTGTCCTCAATTCAGCTCTATCTTCATGGAAGATCATATAAGGGCTCTTGTGAGACAAGGCCGCCAACTCAGACACCCACCTTGCAGATGCCAAGGCCAACAGGATGACCACTTTCCAAGTGAGGAATTTCAACACCACCTTCCATAAAGGTTCAAACCAATGTGATTGAAGGAACTGCAACACCACATTAAGATCCCATGGTGCCAATGGAGGTTGGATGTGCAATACGCCCTTCAGGAAAGTCTGAACTTCTGGAAGGGAGGCCAATTGTTTCTGAAAGAAAATCGATAAGGCTGAAATCTGAACCTTGATTGAGCCCAATTTTGGCGCGCATCCACACCTGCTTGTAGAAAATGGGGAAACCTTCCTAGCTGAAACTCTTCCGTAGGAGCCTTCTTGGATTCACACCAAGACACATATTTTCTCCAAATATGGTGGTAATGTATAGACGTTACCCCTTTTCTGGCCTGAATAAGTGTGGGAATGACTTCACTGAGAATAACCTTACGTGCTAGGATTTTGCGTTCAACTGCCACGCCGTCAAACGTAGCCGCGGTAAGTCCTAATACACGCACAGAGGCCAGGGATCTCCGATGAGTAAGTCCTGAAGATCTGGATACCAAGCCCTCCTTGGCCAGTCTGGAACTATGAGGATCGCTCGGATCTTTGTTCTTCTTATGATCTTTAGAACTTTTGGAATGAGAGGAAGTGAAGGCAATACATACACCGACTGAAACACCCACGGTGTCACGAGAGCATCCACTGCAATCGCTTGAGGGTCCCTTGACATGGAACAATATCTCTGAAGCTTCTTTTTGAGACGAGAAGCCATCATGTCTACTTGAGGAGTTCCCCAATGACCTGTCACCTCTGCGAAGACTTCTTGGTGGAGGCCCCACTCTCTTGGATGGAGATCGTGTCTGCTGAGGAAGTCTGCTTCCCAGATGTCCACTCCTGGAATGAAGATTGCTGACAGAGCGCTTGTATGCTTTTCCGCCCAGCGAAAAAGCCTTGTGGCTTCTGCCATCGCCGCTCTGTTTTTCGTTCCGCCCTGACGGTTTATGTACGCTACTGCTGTTACATTGTCTCACTGGATCAGTACAGGTAGATCTCGAAGAAGATGTTCCACTTGTAGGAGGCCATTGTAAATTTCCCTTAGCTCCAGAACATTTATGTGGAGACAAGTCTCCTGACTTGACCATCTTCCTTGGAAGTTTTCTCCCATGGTGACTGCCCCCCAGCCTCGGAGGCTTGCATCCGTGGTCACTAGGATCCAGTCCTGTATCCCGAACCTGTGCCTTTCTAGGAGGTGAGAGCTGTGCAGCCACCACAGGAGTGATACCCTCGTCTTGGAAGACAGGATTATCTTCTGGTGCATGTGTAGATGGGACCCGGACCACTTGTTCAAGAGGTCGCGCTGGAACACTCTAGCATGTAACCTGCCAAACTGAATGGCCTCGTAGGCCACAACCCTCTTCCCCAGCAACCGAATGCATTGATGGATTGACACTCTTGGTGGTTTCAGAATTTGTTTGACCAGACTCTGAAGTTCCAGAGCCTTTTCCACAGGAAGAAAGACTCTCTGTAGTTCTGTGTCCAATATCATTCCCAAAAATGACAACCGCATCGTCTGAATCAACTGTGATTTTGGCAAGTTTAGGAGCCAACCATGTTGTTGAAGAACTGTCATGGAGAGTGCAACGTTCCGGACCAACTGGTCCCTGGATCTCGCCTTTATCAGGAGATCGTTCAAGTATGGGATAATTGTGACTCCTTGCTTGCGAAGGAGAACAATCATCTCCGCCATTAATTTGGTGAAAATCCTCGGAGCCGTGGATGGACCAAACGGCAACTTTTGAATTGGTAATGACACTCCTGAATTGCAAATCTCAGGTAAGCCTGGTGTGGAGAATAAATGGGAACATGTAAGTAGGCATCTTTTATATCCACCGACACCATAAAATCCCCTTCCTCCAGGCTGGAGATCACTGCTTGGTGATCACTGCTCGGTGAGACATCTTGAATTTGAATCTCATTAGGTAGAAATTCAGAGATTTCATGTTATAGGATTGGTCTGACCGAGACGTCCGGCTTCGGGACCACAAACAGGCTAGAAAAAAACCTTCTCCCTGTTGTGACTGGGGAACCTTAATGATAACTTGATTTTTGTATTGCGTCACAAATTACCTCCCTGTCCGGAAGAAAAGCTGGTAAGGCCGATTTGAAAAAACGGCGAGGGGGGACGTCTTGAAACTCCAGCTAGTACCCTTGGGATACTATTTGTAAAATCCACGGGTCTAGGTTCGAACGAACCCAAAACTGACTTAAAAATTTGAGACGGGCCCCCACCAGTGCGGACTCCCGCATAGGAGCCCCGACGTCATGCGGTGGAATTGGCAGAAGCCTGGGAGAACTTCTGCTCCTGGGAGCCTGACAAGGCTGGAGATCGTTTACCTCTTCCCCTTCCTCTAGTAGCAAGGAAGGAAGAACCTCGGCCATTTCTGAATTTATTGGGCCGAAAGGATTGCATCTGATAATGGTACGTTTTCTTTTGTTGTGGAGGAACATAAGGTAAAAAGAATGAATTACCCGCGGTAGCCTAGACTCCAAATCATCAAGGCCGTCTCCAAATAAGGTCTTACTTTTATATGGTAGAGATTCTGTACTTTTCTTGGAGTCAGCATCAGCATTCCATTGGTGAATCCACAATGCACGCCTAGCTGAGACAGCCATGGCATTGGCCTTTGATCCCAAAAGACCAATATCTCTCGCAGCTTCATTAAGGTATGCTGCAGCGTCCTTGATATAACCCAGTGTCAAGAGGATACTATCCCTATCTAGGGTATCTATATCAGATGACAAATTATCTGCCCACTTTTCGATAGCACTACTTACCCACGCAGACTCAATGACAGGTCGGAGTAGTGTACCCGTGGTCACATAAATGGACTTCAATGTAGTTTCTTGTTTACGATCCGCAGGATCCTTATGGGCCGCCGTGTCAGGTGACGGGAGAGCCACCTCTTCAGACAAATGAGACAAGGCCTTGTCCACAGTGGGGGGTGACTCTCACTTTTCCCTATCCGTCGAGGGAAACGGATAAGCTGCCATAATTCTTTTGGGAATCTGAAACTTTTTGTCAGGACCGTCCCAAACTTTTTCAAATAGCGTGTTCAGTTCATGAGAGGGATGAAACGATATCTCAGGTTTCCTTTGTTTATACATACAGACCCTTTTTTCAGGGACAGCCAGGTCCTCCATGATATGTAATACATCTTTAACCACCACAATCATGTACTGAATGCTTTTTGCCAATTTTGGGTCTAACCTGGAATCGCTATAGTCAACACTGGAATCAGTGTCCGTGTCGGTATCAGTGTCTGCCAACTGGGCCAACGTACGTTTTTGTGACCCTGAGGGGACCTGACTTTGGAATAACATATCCCTCACAGATTTCTTCCATGCCTGGGTCTGAGACTCAGACTTATCTAGCCTCTTACTAATAAGAGGAACACATTTACCCAATCAGGAGTCGGCGGTGCCGACTGGGTCACCCACGCAGCCGTTTGTGTCCCTAATACAGCCTCCTCCAGGGAAGAGCCTTCAGCCTCAGACATGTCGACGCACGTGCACCAAACACCCACAGACACACCGGGCATATAGGGGACAGACCCACAGTAGAGTCTGTCAGAGAGACCCAGAGGAAGTTTGCCAGCTCACAACCCAGCGCCAAATCACCGGTTCTGAAACACTAAAGAATGCCCCAGACCTGCAGCGCTTTATATTAAATAGATATATATACACATATATTGCACCAATATTTCTGTGCCCCCCCCCCCACCGTTTTGCACCCTGATACTTATTCAGAAGTGTGAGGAAGGACCAGCGTCTCTGCAGCCTGTGTAGAGGAAAATGGCGCTGAGCGAGCTGTGAAGACGAAGCTCCACCCCTTAATGGCGCGGTTCGGTCCCGCTTTTTTTAAATATATATTTATACTGGCGGGGGTTAGGACAGTACCTAGGCACTTATGTCCCCTTTTGCTAGTTTATTTTGAGGCTTTTCTGCTGCCCAGGGCACCCCCTGCCCCCCTCCCCTGCACTGTTGTGTGGGTGCATGGCGCGCAGCGTGCGATCGCTGTGCGGTACCTCAGAAGCAGTCACTGAGGTCTTCTTGATCTTCTTCTACTCACCTGTCTTCTGACTTCTGGCTCTGTAAAGGGGGGTGACGGCCGGCTCTGGGAACGAGCATCTAGGCGTACCTAGCGATCAGACCCTCAGGAGCTAATGGCGTCCTGTCAGCCAGAAGCAGAGCCATTGAACTCACAGAAGTAGGTCCTGCTTCTCTCACCTCAGTCCCACGATGCAGGGAGACTATTGCCAGCAGTCCTCCCTGAAAATAAAAAACCTAACATAAGTTTTTCCGGGAAACTCAGTAGAGCTCCCTGTAGTGCGTCCAGTCTCACTGGGCACAATTCTAAAACTGGAGTCTGGAGGAGGGGCATAGAGGGAGGAGCCAGTTCACACCCTTTCAAAGTCTTAAAGTGCCCATGTCTCCTGCGGATCCCGTCTATACCCCATGGTACTAATGGTGACCCCAGCATCCTCTAGGACGTATGAGAAAATAATAATAATAATAATAATAATGCTGACACTGTATAATGATAACAGGACACCACAGGCTGCTCCTCCTGTATAATACCAGGACACTACAGGCTGCTCCTACTGTATAATAACAGGACACCACAGGCTGCTCCCCCTGTATAATAATAATAATAATAATAATAATAATAGGACACCAATGGCCGCTCCCCCTGTTTAATAATAGCACACCACAGGCTGCTCCTCCTGTATAATAATAATAACAGGACACCACAGGCTGATCCTCCCGTATTATAATAATAACAACAGGACACCACAGGCTGCTCCTCCTGTATAATACCAGGACACTACAGGCTGCTCCTACTGTATAATAATAATAATAATAGGACACCAATGGCTGCTCCCCCTGTTTAATAATAGCACACCACAGGCTGCTCCTCCTGTATAATAATAACAGGACACCACAGGCTGATCCTCCCGTATTATAATAATAACAACAACAACAACAGGACACCGCAGGCTGCTCCTCCTGTCTATTATGACAACACAGGATGCTGCCCCTGTACATTATTGCAACACAGGCAGCTCCTCCTGTATACTATGACAACACAAGTTGTTACCCCTGTATACTATGACTACACAGGCCACTCCCCCTGTATACTATGACAACACAAGTTGTTACCCCTGTATACTATGACTACACAGGCCACTCCCCCTGTATACTATGACAACACAAGTTGTTACCCCTGTATATTATAGCAACACAGGCCGCTCCCCCTGTATACTATGACAACACAGGATGCTACCCCTGTATATTATAACAACAAAGGCCACTCCTTCTGTATACTATGACAACATAGGCAGCTCCCCCTGTACAGCACAATGCCACAGCTCCTGCAATGTCCCGTGTATAAATTACGATAACGGCGGGGTCTGCGTCACCTGAATTACGGTAACGGCGGGGTCTGCGTCACCTGTATTACGGTAACGGTGGTGTCTGCGCCACCTGTATTATGGTAACGGCGGGGTCTGCTCCACCTGTATTACGGTAACGGCAGGGTCTGCTCCACCTGTATTACGGTAATGGCGGGGTCTGCTCCACCTGTATTACGGTAACGGCGGGGTCTGCGCCACCTGTATTACAGTAATAGGACACTAGAGTGTCAGCCACCTGTACAGGGATAATGCAGCACCAGAGGCTGCTCCAGCTGCACTATAACAAGGCACCAGAGGCTGCTCCCCCTGTAGTACAGAACCTGACACCAGAGCTGCTCAGCCTATAGAATAATAATAATAATATCATTACCTGCTGCCAGACACAGCAATGGCTGCTCTCTGCTCCTGCTGCCTTGTGGGAATGATAGAAGGAAGGCGGAGCTCAGACCAGGGGGAAATGGCCGCCGCTCCTGACGTCACTACACGGCCAGGGAACCTATTGCTGCTGCCGGACTGATCTACAAGAAAATGGCCGCCGGCCTCCTGCACTGAGGACATGTATCTTAATAGTTATTACAGAGTGCTGGGCTTTGGGCGGGGTGGAGGAGGGGAGGGGCCAGTAACCAGGTAGCAGCCGTTGCCAATCATACCCTACTTCCTGCCTGTGCGTTCCACCTTACTTCCGGACTGTGCGTTCCACATGCAGGAAGTGAGTTTTCATCGACTTGTGCAGCCTCCCAGTGTCCGTGGATATCAGGTAATGGCGTCTTACTATACAGGGGGAGCAGCCTGTGGTGTCCTGATATTATTACTATACAGGGGAAGCAGGCTGTGGTGTCCTGTTATTATTACTATACAGGGGAAGCAGGCTGTGGTGTCCTGTTATTATTACTATACAGGAGGAGCAGCCTGTGGTGTCCTGATATTATTATTATACAGGAGGAGCAGCCTGTGGTGTCCTGATATTATTATTATTATACAGCAGGAGCAGCCTGTGGTGTCTTATTATTATACAGGATGAGCAGCCTGTGGTGTCCTATTTTTATTATTATTATTATTATACAGGGGGAGCAGCCTGTTGTCTCTTGTTGTTGTTATTGTTATTATTACAATACAGGAGTAGCAGTGTGTGGTGTCCTGTTATTATTATTACTATTATTATTATACAAAGGGAGCAGCTTGTGGTGTCCTGTAATTATTATTATTATACAGGAGGAGCAGCTTGTGCTGTCCTGTTATTATTATACAGGGGGAGTAGCCTGTGGTGTCCTTTTATTATTATTATTATACTGGAGGAGCAACCTGTGGTGTCCTGTTAATAAAGACATATGTTATTATGTTTATGCTGGGGTGCAGCCTTTAGTGTCGTTGTTATTATTATTATGAATTTTATTATATGAAATTGTGGGGATTGAAAATATTGCTCAAATTCTCGGATATATTAAAGCAGAGACCATAATATCCCTGGCATGTGTAACAGATGATAATTGAAGCAGTATAAAGCAAATGTATATCACACACCTGGGAGCGTCACTGTGACATCACTTATACCTATAGTAATAATACAAGGACATGACTGCGGAGGTGAGGGAGTCTGTGAGTGTCACTTTGACATCACATATCTATAGTAATAATACAGGGACATGACTGTAGAGGTGAGGAGATCTTGGAGCGTCACTGTTATGTAATTTATATCTATAGTAATAATACAGGGACATGACTGAGGAGGTAAGGGGATCTGGGAGTGTCACAGTGACGTCACTTATTTCTATAGTAATAATACAGGGACATGACTGGGGAGGTGAGGGGATCTGGGAGTGTATATATTGATATTTGATGTCTCCACCATTACACAGGATTACACAATAGTGAAGAAGACATCCAATGAGTGTGAGATAACCAGCAGCCATCCCTGTGTGTCTGGAGGACTGAGTAGAACCCAGAGCCCCATCACGGTGCCTCCACCTCACTCACTGACACATGAAAGACACAATGACCAGAAAATCCTGAAACTCACCAACAAGATCATTCAGTTGCTGACTGGAGAGGTAACTGCTGGGAATGGGGCATTATATAGTAACACCAGAGGATGTGTCTGGGTGATGACTGGATAGGTGACTACTGGGAATGGGGCATTATACAGTAACACCAGGGGACGTATCTGGGTGATGACTGGAGAGGTGACTGCTGGGAATAGGACATTATACAGTAACATCGGGGGACTTGTCTGGGTGATGACTGGAGAGGTGACTGCTGGAAATGGGACATTATACAGTTACACCGGGGTATGTGTCTGGGTGATGACTGGAGAGGTGACTTCTGGGAATGGGGCATTGTACAGTAACACCAGGGAAAGTGTCTGGGTGATGACTGGAGAGGTGACTGCTGGGAATGGGACATTATACAGTAACACCAGGGGATGTGTCTGGGTGATGACTGCTGGGAATGGGGCATTATACAGTAACACCGGGGGATGTGTCTGGGTGGTGACTGCTGGGAATGGGGCATTATACAGTAACACCGGGGGATGTGTCTGGGTGATAACTGGAGAGGTGACTGCTGGGAATGGGACATTATACAGTAACACCAGGAGATGTGTCTGGGTGATGACTGGAGAGGTGACTGCTGGGAATGGGACATTATACAGTAACACCAGGGGACGTGTCTGGGTGATGACTCGAGAGGTGACTGCTGGGAATGGGGCATTATACAGTAACACCAGGGGATGTGTCTGGGTGATGACTGGAGAGGCGACTGCTGGGAATGGGACATTATACAGTAACACCAGGGGATGTGTCTGGGTGATGACTGGAGAGGTGACTGCTGGGAATGGGACATTATACAGTAACACCAGGGGATATGTCTGGGTGATGACTGGAGAGGTGACTGCTCGGAATGGGACATTATACAGTAACACCAGGGGATGTGTCTGGATGATGACTGTATCACTGTGTGTGTCAGGTTCCTATAAGGTGTCAGGATGTCACTGTCTATGTCTCCATGCAGGAGGGGGAGTATATAGAGGAACACAGGGGTCTGTACAAGGACGTGATGATGGAGAATCACCAGCCCCTCACATCACTGGGTAAGAGGAGACTGTCATGTATTGTACAGGGGAGAGCAGGTATGGGGGCCCCTATATACACACATCATCTGATAATCAAATATATACACTGTACTCAGTCACTGTGTGTCTCCTACAGATGGGCCCAGTAACAGAGATACCCCAGAGAGATGTCCCCGTCCTCTGTATTCCCAGGACTGTACAGAGGAGAATCACAGGATCCCACAGGAGGATCAGGTAGGTGGGATTTAGTGTCTCGCCAATATACCAAAGTGACTGTCACTATATAATGTGTAGAGCAGCTGTGTGTGTCAATAAATTTGTATTGTTTAATCTATTACTGAAATCAACAATTATTACAGTCTTCTTTTATTGATGGTTTACATAGGGTGAAGCCCAAATAAATAATGTTAAAGTCAAAGATACAGAGGGAGAAGAAGAGACGTATGTGACTGATATAAAGGCAGAAGATACAGAGGGAGAAGAAGAGATGTATGTGACTGATATAAAGGTAGAAGATATAGAGGGAGAAGAAGAGACGTATGTGACTGATATGAAAGCTGAAGATATAGAGGGAGAAGAAGAGACGTATGTGACTGATATAAAGGCAGAAGATATAGAGGGAGAAGAAGAGACATATGTGAGGGGTGATCAGCAGTGTAAGGAGGAGGAGATCCCTACAGATATCAGCACAGGTGAGTAATAAATATTTATTACAGAACAGAGTTACATATTCTCCTTGCTCAGTCACTACAGCAATCTCTTATCCTACACCCTCCTCTGTCAGTACAAATTAGGGAACTTTATTTGCCCAGTGTGGATTCAGGAGCCATCAGCCCCTATAATACTCCTGCTCTCCCCCTCACATCATGTCACTGTGTTACCAGCCCAGAGATCTGACCAGTCTCCTCCCCACACTCTAAGGTGTATCTCATACATCAGGAGACATCAGCCCCTATTATACTCCTGCTCTCCCCCTCACATCATGAGACTGTGTGTTACCAGCCCAGAGATCTGACCAGTCTCCTCCCCACACTCTCTGGTGTATCTCATATATCAGGAGCCATCAGCCCCTATTATACTCCTGCTCTCCTACTCACATCATGTCACTGTGTGTTACCAGCCCAGAGATCTGACCAGTCTCCTCCCCACACACTCTGGTGTATCTCATACATCAGGAGCCATCAGCCCCTATTATACTCCTGCTCTCCCCCTCACATCATGTCACTGTGTGTTACCAGCCCAGAGATCTGACCAGTCTCCTCCCTACACTCTCTGGTGTATCTCATACATCAGGAGACATCAGCCCCTATTTTACTCCTGCTCTCCCCCTCACATCATGTCACTGTGTGTTACCAGCCCAGAGATCTGACCAGTCTCCTCCCCACACTCTCTGGTGTATCTCATACATCAGGAGACATCAGCCCCTATTATACTCCTGCTCTCCCCCTCACATCATGTCACTGTGTGTTACCAGCCCAGAGATCTGACCAGTCTCTTCCCCACACTCTCTGGTGTATCTCATACATCAGGAACCATCAGCCCCTATTATATTTCTGCTCCCCCCCTCACATCATGTCACTATGTGTTACCAGCCCAGAGTTCTGACCAGTCTCCTCCCCACACTCTCTAGTGTATCTCATACATCAGGAGCCATCAGCACCTATTATACTCCTGCTCTCCCCCTCACATCATGTCACTGTGTGTTACCAGCCCAGAGTTCTGACCAGTCTCCTCCCCACTCTCTGGTGTATCTCATACATCAGGAGACATCAGCCCCTATTATACTCCTGCTTTCCCCTCACATCATGTCACTGTGTGTTACCAGCCCAGAGATCTGACCAGTCTCCTCCCCACACTCTCTGGTGTATCTCATATATCAGGAGCCATCAGCCCCTATTACACTCTTATCCTACACCCTCCTCTGTCAGTACAAATTAGGGAACTTTATTTGCCCAGTGTGGATTCAGGAGCCATCAGCCCCTATTATACTCCTGCTCTCCTACTCATATCATGTCACTGTGTGTTACCAGCCCAGAGATCTGACCAGTCTCCTCCCCACACACTCTGGTGTATCTCATACATCAGGAGCCATCAGCCCCTATTATACTCCTGCTCTCCCCCTCACATCATGTCACTGTGTGTTACCAGCCCAGAGATCTGACCAGTCTCCTCCCCACACTCTCTGGTGTATCTCATACATCAGGAGACATCAGCCCCTATTATACTCCTGCTCTCCCCCTCACATCATGTCACTGTGTGTTACCAGCCCAGAGATCTGACCAGTCTCCTCCCCACACTCTCTGGTGTATCTCATACATCAGGAGACATCAGCCCCTATTATACTCCTGCTCTCCCCCTCACATCATGTCACTGTGTGTTACCAGCCCAGAGATCTGACCAGTCTCCTCCCACACTCTCTGGTGTATCTCATACATCAGGAGACATCAGCCCCTATTATACTCCTGCTCTCCCCTCACATCATGTCACTGTGTGTTACCAGCCCAGAGTTCTGACCAGTCTCCTCCCCACTCGCTCTGGTGTATCTCATACATCAGCAGCCATCAGCCCCTATTATACTCTTGCTCTACTACTTACATCATGTCACTGTGTGTTACCAGCCCAGAGATCTGACCAGTCTTCTCCCCACTCTCTCTGGTGTATTTCATATATCAGGTTCCATCAGCCCCTATTATACTCCTGCTCTCCCCTCACATCATGTCACTGTGTGTTACCATCCCAGAGATCTGACCAGTCTCCTCCCCACACTCTCTGGTGTATCTCATACATCAGGAGCCATCAGCCCCTATTATACTTCTGCTCTCCCCTCACATCATGTCACTGTGTGTTACCAGCCCAGAGATCTGACCAGTCTCTTCCCTACACTCTCTGGTGTATCTCATACATCAGGAGCCATCAGCCCCTATTATATTCCTGCTCCCCCCCTCACATCATGTCACTATGTGTTACCAGCCCAGAGTTCTGACCAGACTCCTCCCCACACTCTCTAGTGTATCTCATACATCAGGAGCCATCAGCACCTATTATACTCCTGCTCCTCCCTCACATCATGTCACTGTGTGTTACCAGCCCAGAGATCTGACCAGTCTCCACCCCACACTCTCTGGTGTATCTCATACATCAGGAGCCATCAGCCCCTATTATACTCCTGCTCTCCCCCTCACATCATGTCACTGTGTGTTACCAGCCCAGAGACCTGATCAGTCTCCTCCCCACACTCTCTGGTGTATCTCATACATCAGGAGCCATCAGCCCCTATTATGCTCCTGCTCTCCCCCTCACATCATGTCACTGTGTGTTACCAGCCCAGAGATCTGACCAGTCTCCTCACCACACTCTCTGGTGTATCTCATACATCAGGAGCCATCAGCCCCTATTATACTCCTGCTCTCCCCCTCACATCATGTCACCGTGCGTTACCAGCCCAGAGATCTGACCAGTCTCCTCCCCACACTCTCTGGTGTATCTCATACATCAGGAGCCATCAGCCCCTATTATACTCCTGCTCTCCCCCTCACATCATGTCACTGTGTGTTACCAGCCCAGAGACCTGATCAGTCTCCTCCCCACACTCTCTGGTGTATCTCATACATCAGGAGCCATCAGCCCCTATTATACTCCTGCTCTCCCCCTCACATCATGTCACTGTGTGTTACCAGCCCAGAGATCAGACCAGTCTCCTCCCCACACTCTCTGGTGTATCTCATACATCAGGAGCCATCAGCCCCTATTATACTCCTGCTCTCCCCCTCACATCATGTCACCGTGCGTTACCAGCCCAGAGATCTGACCAGTCTCCTCCCCACACTCTCTGGTGTATCTCATACATCAGGAACCATCAGCCCCTATTATATTTCTGCTCCCCCCTCACATCATGTCACTGTGTGTTACCAGCCCAGAGATCTGACCAGTCTTCTCCCCACTCTCTCTGGTGTATCTCATATATCAGGAGCCATCAGCCCTTATTATACTCCTGCTCTCCCCTCACATCATGTCACTGTGTGTTACCAGCCCAGAGATCTGACCAGTCTCCTCCCCACACTCTCTGGTGTATCTCATACATCAGGAGCCATCAGCCCCTATTATACTTCTGCTCTCCCCTCACATTATGTCACTGTGTGTTACCAGCCCAGAGATCTGACCAGTCTCTTCCCCACACTCTCTGGTGTATCTCATACATCAGGAGCCATCAGCCCCTATTATATTGCTGCTCCCCCCCTCACATCATGTCACTATGTGTTACCAGCCCAGCGTTCTGACCAGTCTCCTCCCCACACTCTCTGGTGTATCTCATACATCAGGAACCATCAGCACCTATTATACTCCTGCTCCTCCCTCACATCATGTCACTGTGTGTTACCAGCCCAGACATCTGACCAGTCTCCTCCCGACACTCTCTGGTGTATCTCATACATCAGGAACCATCAGCCCCTATTATATTTCTGCTCCCCCCCTCACATCATGTCACTATGTGTTACCAGCCCAGAGTTCTGACCAGTCTCCTCCCCACACTCTCTAGTGTATCTCATACATCAGGAGCCATCAGCACCTATTATACTCCTGCTCTCCCCCTCACATCATGTCACTGTGTGTTACCAGCCCAGAGTTCTGACCAGTCTCCTCCCCACTCTCTGGTGTATCTCATACATCAGGAGACATCAGCCCCTATTATACTCCTGCTTTCCCCTCACATCATGTCACTGTGTGTTACCAGCCCAGAGATCTGACCAGTCTCCTCCCCACACTCTCTGGTGTATCTCATATATCAGGAGCCATCAGCCCCTATTACACTCTTATCCTACACCCTCCTCTGTCAGTACAAATTAGGGAACTTTATTTGCCCAGTGTGGATTCAGGAGCCATCAGCCCCTATTATACTCCTGCTCTCCTACTCACATCATGTCACTGTGTGTTACCAGCCCAGAGATCTGACCAGTCTCCTCCCCACACACTCTGGTGTATCTCATACATCAGGAGCCATCAGCCCCTATTATACTCCTGCTCTCCCCCTCACATCATGTCACTGTGTGTTACCAGCCCAGAGATCTGACCAGTCTCCTCCCCACACTCTCTTGTGTATCTCATACATCAGGAGACATCAGCCCCTATTATACTCCTGCTCTCACCCTCACATCATGTCACTGTGTGTTACCAGCCCAGAGATCTGACCAGTCTCCTCCCCACACTCTCTGGTGTATCTCATACATCATGAGACATCAGCCCCTATTATACTCCTGCTCTCCCCCTCACATCATGTCACTGTGTGTTACCAGCCCAGAGATCTGACCAGTCTCCTCCCACACTCTCTGGTGTATCTCATACATCAGGAGACATCAGCCCCTATTATACTCCTGCTCTCCCCTCACATCATGTCACTGTGTGTTACCAGCCCAGAGTTCTGACCAGTCTCCTCCCCACTCGCTCTGGTGTATCTCATACATCAGGAGACATCAGCCCCTATTATACTCCTGCTTTCCCCTCACATCATGTCACTGTGTGTTACCAGCCCAGAGATCTGACCAGTCTCCTCCCCACACTCTCTGGTGTATCTCATATATCAGGAGCCATCAGCCCCTATTATACTTCTGCTCTCCCCTCACATCATGTCACTGTGTGTTACCAGCCCAGAGATCTGACCAGTCTCTTCCCCACACTCTCTGGTGTATCTCATACATCAGGAGCCATCAGCCCCTATTATATTCCTGCTCCCCCCCTCACATCATGTCACTATGTGTTACCAGCCCAGAGTTCTGACCAGACTCCTCCCCGCACTCTCTAGTGTATCTCATACATCAGGAGCCATCAGCACCTATTATACTCCTGCTCTCCCCCTCACATCATGTCACCGTGTGTTACCAGCCCAGAGATCTGACCAGTCTCCTCCCCACACTCTCTGGTGTATCTCATACATCAGGAGCCATTAGCCCCTATTATACTCCTGCTCTCCCCCTCACATCATGTCACTGTATGTCACCATCCCAGAGATCTGACCAGTCTCCTCCCCACACTCTCTGGTGTATCTCATACATCAGGAGCCATCAGCCCCTATTATACTCCTGCCTCCCCCTCACATCATGTCACTGTGTGTTACCAGCCCAGAGTTCTGACCAGTCTCCTCCCCACTCTCTCTGGTGTATCTCATACATCAGCAGCCATCAGCCCCTATTATACTCCTGCTCTCCCCCTCACATCATGTCACTGTGTGTTACCAGCCCAGAGATCTGACCAGTCTTCTCCCCACTCTCTCTGGTGTATCTCATATATCAGGAGCCATTAGCCCCTATTATACTCCTGCTCTCCCCTCACATCATGTCACTGTGTGTTACCATCCCAGAGATCTGACCAGTCTCCTCCCCACACTCTCTGGTGTATATCATACATCAGGAGCCATCAGCCCCTATTATACTCCTGCCTCCCCCTCACATCATGTCACTGTGTGTTACCAGCCCAGAGATCTGACCAGTCTCCTCCCCACACTCTCTGGTGTATCTCATACATCAGGAGCCATCAGCCCCTATTATACTCCTGCTCTCCCCCTCACATCATGTCACTGTGTGTTACCAGCCCAGAGATCTGACCAGTCTCCTCCCACACTCTCTGGTGTATCTCATACATCAGGAGCCATCAGCCCCTATTATACTCCTGCTCTCCCCCTCACATCATGTCACTGTGTGTTACCATCCCAGAGATCTGACCAGTCTCCTCCCCACACTCTCTGGTGTATCTCATACATCAGGAGCCATCAGCCCCTATTATACTCCTGCTCTCCCCCTCACATCATGTCACTGTGTGTTACCAGCCCAGAGATCTGACCAGTCTCCTCCCACACTCTCTGGTGTATCTCATACATCAGGAGCCATCAGCCCCTATTATACTCCTGCTCTCCCCCTCACATCATGTCACTGTGTGTTACCAGCCCAGAGATCTGACCAGTCTCTTCCCCACACTCTCTGGTGTATCTCATACATCAGGAGCCATCAGCCCCTATTATATTGCTGCTCCCCCCCTCACATCATGTCACTATGTGTTACCAGCCCAGCGTTCTGACCAGTCTCCTCCCCACACTCTCTGGTGTATCTCATACATCAGGAACCATCAGCACCTATTATACTCCTGCTCCTCCCTCACATCATGTCACTGTGTGTTACCAGCCCAGACATCTGACCAGTCTCCTCCCGACACTCTCTGGTGTATCTCATACATCAGGAACCATCAGCCCCTATTATATTTCTGCTCCCCCCCTCACATCATGTCACTATGTGTTACCAGCCCAGAGTTCTGACCAGTCTCCTCCCCACACTCTCTAGTGTATCTCATACATCAGGAGCCATCAGCACCTATTATACTCCTGCTCTCCCCCTCACATCATGTCACTGTGTGTTACCAGCCCAGAGTTCTGACCAGTCTCCTCCCCACTCTCTGGTGTATCTCATACATCAGGAGACATCAGCCCCTATTATACTCCTGCTTTCCCCTCACATCATGTCACTGTGTGTTACCAGCCCAGAGATCTGACCAGTCTCCTCCCCACACTCTCTGGTGTATCTCATATATCAGGAGCCATCAGCCCCTATTACACTCTTATCCTACACCCTCCTCTGTCAGTACAAATTAGGGAACTTTATTTGCCCAGTGTGGATTCAGGAGCCATCAGCCCCTATTATACTCCTGCTCTCCTACTCACATCATGTCACTGTGTGTTACCAGCCCAGAGATCTGACCAGTCTCCTCCCCACACACTCTGGTGTATCTCATACATCAGGAGCCATCAGCCCCTATTATACTCCTGCTCTCCCCCTCACATCATGTCACTGTGTGTTACCAGCCCAGAGATCTGACCAGTCTCCTCCCCACACTCTCTTGTGTATCTCATACATCAGGAGACATCAGCCCCTATTATACTCCTGCTCTCACCCTCACATCATGTCACTGTGTGTTACCAGCCCAGAGATCTGACCAGTCTCCTCCCCACACTCTCTGGTGTATCTCATACATCATGAGACATCAGCCCCTATTATACTCCTGCTCTCCCCCTCACATCATGTCACTGTGTGTTACCAGCCCAGAGATCTGACCAGTCTCCTCCCACACTCTCTGGTGTATCTCATACATCAGGAGACATCAGCCCCTATTATACTCCTGCTCTCCCCTCACATCATGTCACTGTGTGTTACCAGCCCAGAGTTCTGACCAGTCTCCTCCCCACTCGCTCTGGTGTATCTCATACATCAGGAGACATCAGCCCCTATTATACTCCTGCTTTCCCCTCACATCATGTCACTGTGTGTTACCAGCCCAGAGATCTGACCAGTCTCCTCCCCACACTCTCTGGTGTATCTCATATATCAGGAGCCATCAGCCCCTATTATACTTCTGCTCTCCCCTCACATCATGTCACTGTGTGTTACCAGCCCAGAGATCTGACCAGTCTCTTCCCCACACTCTCTGGTGTATCTCATACATCAGGAGCCATCAGCCCCTATTATATTCCTGCTCCCCCCCTCACATCATGTCACTATGTGTTACCAGCCCAGAGTTCTGACCAGACTCCTCCCCGCACTCTCTAGTGTATCTCATACATCAGGAGCCATCAGCACCTATTATACTCCTGCTCTCCCCCTCACATCATGTCACCGTGTGTTACCAGCCCAGAGATCTGACCAGTCTCCTCCCCACACTCTCTGGTGTATCTCATACATCAGGAGCCATTAGCCCCTATTATACTCCTGCTCTCCCCCTCACATCATGTCACTGTATGTCACCATCCCAGAGATCTGACCAGTCTCCTCCCCACACTCTCTGGTGTATCTCATACATCAGGAGCCATCAGCCCCTATTATACTCCTGCCTCCCCCTCACATCATGTCACTGTGTGTTACCAGCCCAGAGTTCTGACCAGTCTCCTCCCCACTCTCTCTGGTGTATCTCATACATCAGCAGCCATCAGCCCCTATTATACTCCTGCTCTCCCCCTCACATCATGTCACTGTGTGTTACCAGCCCAGAGATCTGACCAGTCTTCTCCCCACTCTCTCTGGTGTATCTCATATATCAGGAGCCATTAGCCCCTATTATACTCCTGCTCTCCCCTCACATCATGTCACTGTGTGTTACCATCCCAGAGATCTGACCAGTCTCCTCCCCACACTCTCTGGTGTATATCATACATCAGGAGCCATCAGCCCCTATTATACTCCTGCCTCCCCCTCACATCATGTCACTGTGTGTTACCAGCCCAGAGATCTGACCAGTCTCCTCCCCACACTCTCTGGTGTATCTCATACATCAGGAGCCATCAGCCCCTATTATACTCCTGCTCTCCCCCTCACATCATGTCACTGTGTGTTACCAGCCCAGAGATCTGACCAGTCTCCTCCCACACTCTCTGGTGTATCTCATACATCAGGAGCCATCAGCCCCTATTATACTCCTGCTCTCCCCCTCACATCATGTCACTGTGTGTTACCAGCCCAGAGATCTGACCAGTCTCCTCCCCACACTCTCTGGTGTATCTCATACATCAGGAGCCATCAGCCCCTATTATACTCCTGCTCTCCCCCTCACATCATGTCACCGTGCGTTACCAGCCCAGAGATCTGACCAGTCTCCTCCCCACACTCTCTGGTGTATCTCATACATCAGGAACCATCAGCCCCTATTATATTTCTGCTCCCCCCTCACATCATGTCACTATGTGTTACCAGCCCAGAGTTCTGACCAGTCTCCTCCCCACTCTCTCTGGTGTATCTCATACACCAGCAGCCATCAGCCCCTATTATACTCCTGCTCTCCCCCTCACATCATGTCACTGTGTGTTACCAGCCCAGAGATCTGACCAGTCTTCTCCCCACTCTCTCTGGTGTATCTCATATATCAGGAGCCATCAGCCCTTATTATACTCCTGCTCTCCCCTCACATCATGTCACTGTGTGTTACCAGCCCAGAGATCTGACCAGTCTCCTCCCCACACTCTCTGGTGTATATCATACATCAGGAGCCATCAGCCCCTATTATACTCCTGCCTCCCCCTCACATCATGTCACTGTGTGTTACCAGCCCAGAGATCTGACCAGTCTCCTCCCCACACTCTCTGGTGTATCTCATACATCAGGAGCCATCAGCCCCTATTATACTTCTGCTCTCCCCTCACATTATGTCACTGTGTGTTACCAGCCCAGAGATCTGACCAGTCTCTTCCCCACACTCTCTGGTGTATCTCATACATCAGGAGCCATCAGCCCCTATTATATTACTGCTCCCCCCCTCACATCATGTCACTATGTGTTACCAGCCCAGCGTTCTGACCAGTCTCCTCCCCACACTCTCTGGTGTATCTCATACATCAGGAACCATCAGCACCTATTATACTCCTGCTCCTCCCTCACATCATGTCACTGTGTGTTACCAGCCCAGAGATCTGACCAGTCTCCTCCCGACACTCTCTGGTGTATCTCATACATCAGGAGCCATCAGCCCCTATTATACTCCTGCTCTCCCCCTCACATCATGTCACCCTGTGTTACCAGCCCAGAGATCTGACCAGTCTCCTCCCCACACTCTCTGGTGTATCTCATACATCAGGAGCCATTAGCCCCTATTATACTCCTGCTCTCCCCCTCACATCATGTCACTGTATGTCACCATCCCAGAGATCTGACCAGTCTCTTCCCCACACTCTCTGGTGTATCTCATACATCAGGAACCATCAGCCCCTATTATATTTCTGCTCCCCCCCTCACATCATGTCACTATGTGTTACCAGCCCAGAGTTCTGACCAGTCTCCTCCCCACACTCTCTAGTGTATCTCATACATCAGGAGCCATCAGCACCTATTATACTCCTGCTCTCCCCCTCACATCATGTCACTGTGTGTTACCAGCCCAGAGTTCTGACCAGTCTCCTCCCCACTCTCTGGTGTATCTCATACATCAGGAGACATCAGCCCCTATTATACTCCTGCTTTCCCCTCACATCATGTCACTGTGTGTTACCAGCCCAGAGATCTGACCAGTCTCCTCCCCACACTCTCTGGTGTATCTCATATATCAGGAGCCATCAGCCCCTATTACACTCTTATCCTACACCCTCCTCTGTCAGTACAAATTAGGGAACTTTATTTGCCCAGTGTGGATTCAGGAGCCATCAGCCCCTATTATACTCCTGCTCTCCTACTTACATCATGTCACTGTGTGTTACCAGCCCAGAGATCTGACCAGTCTCCTCCCCACACACTCTGGTGTATCTCATACATCAGGAGCCATCAGCCCCTATTATACTCCTGCTCTCCCCCTCACATCATGTCACTGTGTGTTACCAGCCCAGAGATCTGACCAGTCTCCTCCCCACACTCTCTGGTGTATCTCATACATCAGGAGACATCAGCCCCTATTATACTCCTGCTCTCACCCTCACATCATGTCACTGTGTGTTTCCAGCCCAGAGATCTGACCAGTCTCCTCCCCACACTCTCTGGTGTATCTCATACATCAGGAGACATCAGCCCCTATTATACTCCTGCTCTCCCCCTCACATCATGTCACTGTGTGTTACCAGCCCAGAGATCTGACCAGTCTCCTCCCACACTCTCTGGTGTATCTCATACATCAGGAGACATCAGCCCCTATTATACTCCTGCTCTCCCCTCACATCATGTCACTGTGTGTTACCAGCCCAGAGTTCTGACCAGTCTCCTCCCCACTCGCTCTGGTGTATCTCATACATCAGGAGACATCAGCCCCTATTATACTCCTGCTTTCCCCTCACATCATGTCACTGTGTGTTACCAGCCCAGAGATCTGACCAGTCTCCTCCCCACACTCTCTGGTGTATCTCATACATCAGGAGACATCAGCCCCTATTATACTCCTGCTCTCATCCTCACATCATGTCACTGTGTGTTACCAGCCTAGAGATCTGACCAGTCTCCTCCCCACACTCTCTGGTGTATCTCATATATCAGGAGCCATCAGCCCCTATTATACTTCTGCTCTCCCCTCACATCATGTCACTGTGTGTTACCAGCCCAGAGATCTGACCAGTCTCTTCCCCACACTCTCTGGTGTATCTCATACATCAGGAGCCATCAGCCCCTATTATATTCCTGCTCCCCCCCTCACATCATGTCACTATGTGTTACCAGCCCAGAGTTCTGACCAGACTCCTCCCCACACTCTCTAGTGTATCTCATACATCAGGAGCCATCAGCACCTATTATACTCCTGCTCTCCCCCTCACATCATGTCACCGTGTGTTACCAGCCCAGAGATCTGACCAGTCTCCTCCCCACACTCTCTGGTGTATATCATACATCAGGAGCCATTAGCCCCTATTATACTCCTGCTCTCCCCCTCACATCATGTCACTGTATGTCACCATCCCAGAGATCTGACCAGTCTCCTCCCCACACTCTCTGGTGTATCTCATATATCAGGAGCCATCAGCCCCTATTATACTTCTGCTCTCCCCTCACATCATGTCACTGTGTGTTACCAGCCCAGAGATCTGACCAGTCTCCTCCCCACACTCTCTGGTGTATCTCATACATCAGGAGCCATTAGCCCCTATTATACTCCTGCTCTCCCCCTCACATCATGTCACTGTATGTCACCATCCCAGAGATCTGATCAGTCTCTTCCCCACACTCTCTGGTGTATCTCATACATCAGGAACCATCAGCCCCTATTATATTTCTGCTCCCCCCCTCACATCATGTCACTATGTGTTACCAGCCCAGAGTTCTGACCAGTCTCCTCCCCACACTCTCTAGTGTATCTCATACATCAGGAGCCATCAGCACCTATTATACTCCTGCTCTCCCCCTCACATCATGTCACTGTGTGTTACCAGCCCAGAGTTCTGACCAGTCTCCTCCCCACTCTCTGGTGTATCTCATACATCAGGAGACATCAGCCCCTATTATACTCCTGCTTTCCCCTCACATCATGTCACTGTGTGTTACCAGCCCAGAGATCTGACCAGTCTCCTCCCCACACTCTCTGGTGTATCTCATATATCAGGAGCCATCAGCCCCTATTACACTCTTATCCTACACCCTCCTCTGTCAGTACAAATTAGGGAACTTTATTTGCCCAGTGTGGATTCAGGAGCCATCAGCCCCTATTATACTCCTGCTCTCCTACTCACATCATGTCACTGTGTGTTACCAGCCCAGAGATCTGACCAGTCTCCTCCCCACACACTCTAATGTATCTCATACATCAGGAGCCATCAGCCCCTATTATACTCCTGCTCTCCCCCTCACATCATGTCACTGTGTGTTACCAGCCCAGAGATCTGACCAGTCTCCTCCCCACACTCTCTGGTGTATCTCATACATCAGGAGACATCAGCCCCTATTATACTCCTGCTCTCACCCTCACATCATGTCACTGTGTGTTTCCAGCCCAGAGATCTGACCAGTCTCCTCCCCACACTCTCTGGTGTATCTCATACATCAGGAGACATCAGCCCCTATTATACTCCTGCTCTCCCCCTCACATCATGTCACTGTGTGTTACCAGCCCAGAGATCTGACCAGTCTCCTCCCACACTCTCTGGTGTATCTCATACATCAGGAGACATCAGCCCCTATTATACTCCTGCTCTCCCCTCACATCATGTCACTGTGTGTTACCAGCCCAGAGTTCTGACCAGTCTCCTCCCCACTCGCTCTGGTGTATCTCATACATCAGGAGACATCAGCCCCTATTATACTCCTGCTTTCCCCTCACATCATGTCACTGTGTGTTACCAGCCCAGAGATCTGACCAGTCTCCTCCCCACACTCTCTGGTGTATCTCATACATCAGGAGACATCAGCCCCTATTATACTCCTGCTCTCATCCTCACATCATGTCACTGTGTGTTACCAGCCTAGAGATCTGACCAGTCTCCTCCCCACACTCTCTGGTGTATCTCATATATCAGGAGCCATCAGCCCCTATTATACTTCTGCTCTCCCCTCACATCATGTCACTGTGTGTTACCAGCCCAGAGATCTGACCAGTCTCTTCCCCACACTCTCTGGTGTATCTCATACATCAGGAGCCATCAGCCCCTATTATATTCCTGCTCCCCCCCTCACATCATGTCACTATGTGTTACCAGCCCAGAGTTCTGACCAGACTCCTCCCCACACTCTCTAGTGTATCTCATACATCAGGAGCCATCAGCACCTATTATACTCCTGCTCTCCCCCTCACATCATGTCACCGTGTGTTACCAGCCCAGAGATCTGACCAGTCTCCTCCCCACACTCTCTGGTGTATATCACACATCAGGAGCCATTAGCCCCTATTATACTCCTGCTCTCCCCCTCACATCATGTCACTGTATGTCACCATCCCAGAGATCTGACCAGTCTCCTCCCCACACTCTCTGGTGTATCTCATATATCAGGAGCCATCAGCCCCTATTATACTTCTGCTCTCCCCTCACATCATGTCACTGTGTGTTACCAGCCCAGAGATCTGACCAGTCTCCTCCCCACACTCTCTGGTGTATCTCATACATCAGGAGCCATTAGCCCCTATTATACTCCTGCTCTCCCCCTCACATCATGTCACTGTATGTCACCATCCCAGAGATCTGATCAGTCTCTTCCCCACACTCTCTGGTGTATCTCATACATCAGGAACCATCAGCCCCTATTATATTTCTGCTCCCCCCCTCACATCATGTCACTATGTGTTACCAGCCCAGAGTTCTGACCAGTCTCCTCCCCACACTCTCTAGTGTATCTCATACATCAGGAGCCATCAGCACCTATTATACTCCTGCTCTCCCCCTCACATCATGTCACTGTGTGTTACCAGCCCAGAGTTCTGACCAGTCTCCTCCCCACTCTCTGGTGTATCTCATACATCAGGAGACATCAGCCCCTATTATACTCCTGCTTTCCCCTCACATCATGTCACTGTGTGTTACCAGCCCAGAGATCTGACCAGTCTCCTCCCCACACTCTCTGGTGTATCTCATATATCAGGAGCCATCAGCCCCTATTACACTCTTATCCTACACCCTCCTCTGTCAGTACAAATTAGGGAACTTTATTTGCCCAGTGTGGATTCAGGAGCCATCAGCCCCTATTATACTCCTGCTCTCCTACTCACATCATGTCACTGTGTGTTACCAGCCCAGAGATCTGACCAGTCTCCTCCCCACACACTCTGGTGTATCTCATACATCAGGAGCCATCAGCCCCTATTATACTCCTGCTCTCCCCCTCACATCATGTCACTGTGTGTTACCAGCCCAGAGATCTGACCAGTCTCCTCCCCACACTCTCTGGTGTATCTCATACATCAGGAGACATCAGCCCCTATTATACTCCTGCTCTCACCCTCACATCATGTCACTGTGTGTTACCAGCCCAGAGATCTGACCAGTCTCCTCCCCACACTCTCTGGTGTATCTCATACATCAGGAGACATCAGCCCCTATTATACTCCTGCTCTCCCCCTCACATCATGTCACTGTGTGTTACCAGCCCAGAGATCTGACCAGTCTCCTCCCACACTCTCTGGTGTATCTCATACATCAGGAGACATCAGCCCCTATTATACTCCTGCTCTCCCCTCACATCATGTCACTGTGTGTTACCAGCCCAGAGTTCTGACCAGTCTCCTCCCCACACTCTCTGGTGTATCTCATACATCAGGAGCCATCAGCCCCTATTATACTTCTGCTCTCCCCTCACATCATGTCACTGTGTGTTACCAGCCCAGAGATCTGACCAGTCTCCTCCCCACACTCTCTGGTGTATATCATACATCAGGAGCCATCAGCCCCTATTATACTCCTGCCTCCCCCTCACATCATGTCACTGTGTGTTACCAGCCCAGAGATCTGACCAGTCTCCTCCCCACACTCTCTGGTGTATCTCATACATCAGGAGCCATCAGCCCCTATTATACTTCTGCTCTCCCCTCACATCATGTCACTGTGTGTTACCAGCCCAGAGTTCTGACCAGACTCCTCCCCACACTCTCTAGTGTATCTCATACATCAGGAGCCATCAGCCCCTATTATACTCCTGCTCTCCCCCTCACATCATGTCACTGTGTGTTACCAGCCCAGAGATCTGACCAGTCTCCTCCCCACACTCTCTGGTGTATCTCATACATCAGGAGCCATTAGCCCCTATTATACTCCTGCTCTCCCCTCACATCATGTCACTGTGTGTTACCATCCCAGAGATCTGACCAGTCTCCTCCCCACACTCTCTGGTGTATATCATACATCAGGAGCCATCAGCCCCTATTATACTCCTGCCTCCCCCTCACATCATGTCACTGTGTGTTACCAGCCCAGAGATCTGACCAGTCTCCTCCCCACACTCTCTGGTGTATCTCATACATCAGGAGCCATCAGCCCCTATTATACTTCTGCTCTCCCCTCACATCATGTCACTGTGTGTTACCAGCCCAGAGATCTGACCAGTCTCTTCCCCACACTCTCTGGTGTATCTCATACATCAGGAGCCATCAGCCCCTATTATATTTCTGCTTTCCCCCTCACATCATGTCACTGTGTGTTACCAGCCCAGAGTTCTGACCAGTCTCCTCCCCACACTCTCTAGTGTATCTCATACATCAGGAGCCATCAGCACCTATTATACTCCTGCTCTCCCCCTCACATCATGTCACTGTGTGTTACCAGCCCAGAGTTCTGACCAGTCTCCTCCCCACTCTCTCTGGTGTATCTCATACATCAGCAGCCATCAGCCCCTATTATACTCCTGCTCTCCCCCTCACATCATGTCACTGTGTTTTACCAGCCCAGAGATCTGACCAGTCTCCTCCCGACACTCTCTGGTGTATCTCATACATCAGGAGCCATCAGCCCCTATTATACTCCTGCTCTCCCCCTCACATCATGTCACTGTGTGTTACCAGCCCAGAGATCTGACCAGTGTCCTCCCCACACTCTCTGGTTTATCTCATACATCAGGAGCCATCAGCCCCTATTATACTCCTGCTCTCCCCCTCACATCATGTCACTGTGTGTTACCAGCCCAGAGATCTGACCAGTCTCCTCCCACACTCTCTGGTGTATCTCATACATCAGGAGCCATCAGCCCCTATTATACTCCTGCTCTCCCCCTCACATCATGTCACTGTGTGTTACCAGCCCAGAGATCTGACCAGTCTCCTCCCCACACTCTCTGGTGTATCTCATACATCAGGAGCCATTAGCCCCTATTATACTCCTGCTCTCCCCTCACATCATGTCACTGTGTGTTACCATCCCAGAGATCTGACCAGTCTCCTCCCCACACTCTCTGGTGTATATCATACATCAGGAGCCATCAGCCCCTATTATGCTCCTGCCTCCCCCTCACATCATGTCACTGTGTGTTACCAGCCCAGAGATCTGACCAGTCTCCTCCCCACACTCTCTGGTGTATCTCATACATCAGGAGCCATCAGCCCCTATTATACTTCTGCTCTCCCCTCACATCATGTCACTGTGTGTTACCAGCCCAGAGATCTGACCAGTCTCTTCCCCACACTCTCTGGTGTATCTCATACATCAGGAGCCATCAGCCCCTATTATATTTCTGCTCTCCCCCTCACATCATGTCACTGTGTGTTACCAGCCCAGAGTTCTGACCAGTCTCCTCCCCACACTCTCTAGTGTATCTCATACATCAGGAGCCATCAGCACCTATTATACTCCTGCTCTCCCCCTCACATCATGTCACTGTGTGTTACCAGCCCAGAGTTCTGACCAGTCTCCTCCCCACTCTCTCTGGTGTATCTCATACATCAGCAGCCATCAGCCCCTATTATACTCCTGCTCTCCCCCTCACATCATGTCACTGTGTTTTACCAGCCCAGAGATCTGACCAGTCTCCTCCCGACACTCTCTGGTGTATCTCATACATCAGGAGCCATCAGCCCCTATTATACTCCTGCTCTCCCCCTCACATCATGTCACTGTGTGTTACCAGCCCAGAGATCTGACCAGTGTCCTCCCCACACTCTCTGGTTTATCTCATACATCAGGAGCCATCAGCCCCTATTATACTCCTGCTCTCCCCCTCACATCATGTCACTGTGTGTTACCAGCCCAGAGATCTGACCAGTCTCCTCCCACACTCTCTGGTGTATCTCATACATCAGGAGCCATCAGCCCCTATTATACTCCTGCTCTCCCCCTCACATCATGTCACTGTGTGTTACCAGCCCAGAGATCTGACCAGTCTCCTCCCCACACTCTCTGGTGTATCTCATACATCAGGAGCCATTAGCCCCTATTATACTCCTGCTCTCCCCTCACATCATGTCACTGTGTGTTACCATCCCAGAGATCTGACCAGTCTCCTCCCCACACTCTCTGGTGTATATCATACATCAGGAGCCATCAGCCCCTATTATGCTCCTGCCTCCCCCTCACATCATGTCACTGTGTGTTACCAGCCCAGAGATCTGACCAGTCTCCTCCCCACACTCTCTGGTGTATCTCATACATCAGGAGCCATCAGCCCCTATTATACTTCTGCTCTCCCCTCACATCATGTCACTGTGTGTTACCAGCCCAGAGATCTGACCAGTCTCTTCCCCACACTCTCTGGTGTATCTCATACATCAGGAGCCATCAGCCCCTATTATATTTCTGCTCCCCCCCTCACATCATGTCACTGTGTGTTACCAGCCCAGAGTTCTGACCAGTCTCCTCCCCACACTCTCTAGTGTATCTCATACATCAGGAGCCATCAGCACCTATTATACTCCTGCTCTCCCCCTCACATCATGTCACTGTGTGTTACCAGCCCAGAGTTCTGACCAGTCTCCTCCCCACTCTCTCTGGTGTATCTCATACATCAGCAGCCATCAGCCCCTATTATACTCCTGCTCTCCCCCTCACATCATCTCACTGTGTTTTACCAGCCCAGAGATCTGACCAGTCTCCTCCCGACACTCTCTGGTGTATCTCATACATCAGGAGCCATCAGCCCCTATTATACTCCTGCTCTCCCCCTCACATCATGTCACTGTGTGTTACCAGCCCAGGGATCTGACCAGTCTCCTCCCCACACTCTCTGGTGTATCTCATACATCAGGAGCCATCAGCCCCTATTATACTTCTGCTCTCCCCTCACATCATGTCACTGTGTGTTACCAGCCCAGAGATCTGACCAGTCTCCTCCCCACACTCTCTGGTGTATCTCATACATCAGGAGCCATCAGCCCGTATTATACTCCTGCTCTCCTTCTCACATCATGTCACTGTGTGTTACCAGCCCAGAGATCTGACCAATCTCCTCCCCACACTCTCTGGTGTATCTCATACATCAGGAGCCATCAGCCCCTATTATACTTCTGCTCTCCCCTCACATCATGTCACTGTGTGTTACCAGCCCAGAGATCTGACCAGTCTCCTCCCCACACTCTCTGGTGTATCTCATACATCAGGAGGCATCAGCCCCTATTATACTCCTGCTCTCCCCCTCACATCATGTCACTGTGTGTTACCAGCCCAGAGATCTGACCAGTCTCCTCCCCACACTCTCTGGTGTATCTCATACATCAGGAGCCATCAGCCCGTATTATACTCCTGCTCTCCTTCTCACATCATGTCACTGTGTGTTACCAGCCCAGAGATTTGACCAATCTCCTCCCCACACTCTCTGGTGTATCTCATACATCAGGAGCCATCAGCCCCTATTATACTCCTGCTCTCCCCTCACATCATGTCACTGTGTGTTACCAGCCCAGAGATCTGACCAGTCTCCTCCCCACACTCTCTGGTGTATCTCATACATCAGGAGCCATCAGCCCCTATTATACTCCTGCTCTCCCCTCACATCATGTCACTGTGTGTTACCAGCCCAGAGATCTGACCAGTCTCCTCCCCACACTCTCTGGTGTATCTCATACATCAGGAGCCATCAGCCCCCATTATACCCCTGCTCTCCCCTCACATCATGTTACTGTGTTACCAGCCCAGAGATCTGACCAGCCTCCTCCCCACACTCTCTGGTGTATCTCATACATCAGGAGACATCAGCCCCTATTATACTCCTGCTCTCCCCCTCACATCATGTCACTGTGTGTTACCAGCCCAGAGATCTGACCAGTCTCCTCCCCACACTCTCTGGTGTATCTCATACATCAGGAGCCATCAGCCCCTATTATACTCCTGCTCTCCCCCTCACATCATGTCACTGTGTGTTACCATCCCATTACTTTTGTGCCCAGTCTCCTGCGGAGCCGCTATTCCCCATGGTCCTTACGGAGTCCCCAGCATCCACTACGGACTACGAGAAATAGAATTATCGGTAAGTAAATTCTTATTTTTTTGAGAAGAAAAGTGAAGACTTCAAGGGCTGCAGCAGTGTTAGATGTCAGTAGACATTCTCTGCTGCAGCTCCATCTCTCCCCAGCGGCGCTGTACTCTCCCGTGTCTTGGTTGCTGGGTGACTACAGCAGGAGGCTCCGGGTTTCTTCCTTGGTCAGTCACACACGGCTGGGGCTCTCCGGGATCGCGTGGCCGTGCTTCGGGAGGTGGTAAGTGGGTCCCATTCGCGGGACCCGTTCTTTATTGCAATCCGGCGCGGTCCGTGGGAGGAGGGCCGCGCACGCCGGTGGTGGACACTGTGGCAGTACAGGCGATCCCAGGTCAGGTTTTCTCTAAAAGCCATTTTATTAGCAACCCGCAGTACCCAGTGATTTTGCCAGCAGAGGGGATAAGGCTTAGACCTGGAGCCCCTCCCCCAGCCCCAGGGCACCATTTACAGTAAATGTTCCTACCCTGGAGCTGCATCTCTGTCTCTCCCTCACTCCCTGGCAGTGTTTGGGCGCCATTTCTCTCCCAATCCTCCTGTGTAAAGCCGCCTGATAGTCAGCGCTGTGCCTTTACATGACACTTACGTATTCTACATGTCTTTTAGGCAGTGATAGTTAAGAAAAAGTGCATTTAGTCAGGGTGATTTAGTACAAGTATCCTGTGATATACATCCAGTATAGTACTGTGCAGTGTTATATCTCCTGATTACATAGCTATATAAGCTAGTCCAGTGCAGTATTATTGTCAGTAATAACCTCTGCATTGTACAGACTGTGACTATCTGTGTGTGCATTAGACTGCTGTGTGTTTTCTCCTTTGTGTCTCTCACTCAGCTTGCTGTCCCTATATTCTGTAACCTGTGGGGGCTTGGTGCGTCAGGTTATCATAGTGTAATATAAGATATTCACAATATATACATTCGTTGTATTTTTCTCTGTGATTCTAGTCACCGTATCTCTCCTGAATCCCTGTTGGTGCTGACTACACTGCGCAGGGGCTTGGGTTAGGTATTGTGCTGCTGACATATTGTACTGTGTTACCTTATACTGCACGTTACATAACATGTCTGCTGATGAGGGTAACGGTTCTGGGGCTGATTACACTGCGCAGGGGCTTGGGTGAGGTATTGTGCTGCTGACATATTGTACTGTGTTACCTTATACTGCACGTTACATAACATGTGTTACGATTCCTGTACTCCAGACTGGAGAAGATCTTATGGCAGGGATCTGAGTACAGGAACCATATACAGGTTGTGGGAGCTGGAGAGCCTAGTAACCCCTGGCGCCCTAACTCCGTTGTCTCGCCCGTGTTATCAGAAATCCCCTGCGAGACTATGGTTGCTTGAGCCCATGGCAGCCGCGTTCGAAGGGCGGATTATGTCTGCCCAACCCCGATGCCCCCGCAGGTCTTAATGGGAGACAAGGGGAAGTCCGAGACAGGGTGATAACAAGGGGCCCTCTGACTAAGCAACCAAGCCAGGGGTTACAAGCTAACTTAACTAAATCAAAAGGTATGTGCGGACTAGCCGCCAGGGAAAAGGACAACCAAAGATCCACTGATCCGACACTCCTATCCGGCACCGCTGGACACCAGAGTGGATCTTGTGGAAGCGGAATCCTCCGCAAAGCTCCAGAACACAATATAAACAAAATAATAAATAATAGCGGACAAGCCGCAACACACGGCTGCGCCGCGACTCACGAACACCACCAGATGTTAAAGGTGCTCGGTCAGACTCCAGGAATAGATGGTAACTTCCGAGTACAGGATCACTGATAACAGGAACAAACGGATAGACCGGGACTGGGAACTTTCTCTGCAGCAGACACAGGCAAACAGGAAGCTATCACCGGCGTCTGTGAGAAGTCCTGGGAGTGCTTATATTTGAGAGCCCTCCAATCCTGATCCAGACAGGGTAATTACATGATGATGCCGTGCAGCTGCATGCTGCATGGCCAGAACACACAGGCACTGATTAATTAAGACCCAGCAACAGGGAATGCAGTCTGACCGTGGCGTTCCTGTTGCTAGGATCTGAGCGGCTCCGTGCGCCCGGCGTCTCTGGTTGCTAGGCGCCGGGCCGCACGGCCGCGCGGACCCCGGCGCCTAACAGTACCCCCCCCTTGAGGAGGGGTCAAGGAACCCCTAAATCTGGGTTTCTGAGGAAATTCTTGAAAAAATGCCCTTTTGAGTCTTGGGGCATGAAGGTCCTCATCTAGGACCCACGACCTTTCCTCAGGACCATAACCTCTCCAATGCACCAAAAAATAGAGCCGACCCCGGGACAACTTGGAATCGAGAACCTTCTCAACCACGAACTCCTGCTGACCCTGTACATTAACTGGTGATCTCCCCTGAGGTTTTTTACGAGGAAATCTGCTAGATGAAACATATGGTTTGAGCAAAGAGCAATGGAAGGTATTTCCGATCCGTAAAGTTTTTGGTAGCTGTAACCGGAAAGCAACTGGATTGACTCTTTTGATAATGAGAAATGGTCCAATAAATCTAGGACCCAATCTGGCTGAGGTTTGTCGAAGTTTGATATTGCGAGTCGACAGCCACACCCTGTCTCCTACTTTAAAAGTGCACGGCCGCCGGAGCCTGTCAGAAAATTTTTTTTCCCTGAAAGCTGCTTTTCTGAGAGCAATGTGCACTCTTTTCCAAATAAGTTTAAGATGAGAGGTCAGGGCCAGAGAGGAGACAGAGGAATGTTGGAAAAATGAATTAGCTCTGGGGTGGAAACCAAAAACTGCAAAAAATGGAGATACATTGGTGGAGGAATGACAGGCATTATTATAAGCAAACTCTGCCAATGGAAGAAACTCAGACCAGTCATTTTGGAGTTTGGCCGAGTACAAACGTAAATATTGTTTTAGGGATTGGTTCACTCGCTCAGTCTGTCCATTAGATTGTGGATGATAACCGGAGGTTAATGATAATTTCATCTTTAACGAAGCACAAAAAGACTTCCAAAATTGTGCAATGAATTGTGGACCCCTGTCAGAAACAATATCAGTGGGTAACCCATGGAGTCTGAAAACATGACGGAGGAACAAGACTGCCAATCCCTGGGCAGATGGCAATCGGGGAAGACCAACAAAATGAGCCATCTTACTAAAACGGTCCACTACCACCCATATGACTGTGCATCCAGCTGACAGAGGGAGATCCACCACAAAATCCATGGAGATATGCGACCATGGTCTAAGAGGAACATTCAATGGCATAAGTTGACCAATAGGTAAAGAGCGAGGAACTTTATGCTGTGCACAGACCTGACACGAAAAAACAAATTCTTTAATGTCTTTAGAAAGACCAGGCCACCACACTGAGCGGGATACCAATTCCAAAGTTTTAGCGACTCCCAGATGCCCTGCAACTTTGCTATCATGAAATTCCTCCAAAACAGTTGCTCTCAAAAACTCAGGAACAAAAAGACGACCAGCAGGAGTATTTCCCGGAGCTTGATGTTGAAGCAGCTTCAATTGAGAGAAAACATCCTGTGTGAGACCTGCCTGAATGACTGAAGGCGGAAGTATGGGAGTAACAGGACTGTTGTCTTGAACGGGAAGAAAACTGCGTGAGAGGGCATCTGCCTTGGTATTCTTGGAACCAGGTCTGAAGGTGATAATGAATTTGAAACGAGTAAAAAATAAAGCCCAACGAGCCTGTCGGGCATTCAGTCGCTTAGCTGATTCAATGTATTGAAGATTTTTGTGATCCGTCAAAACTGAAATGGTATGGGTCGCTCCTTCAAGCCAATGTCTCCACTCCTCAAAAGCCCATTTAATAGCCAGCAACTCCCGATTACCAACATCGTAGTTGGATTCAGCAGACGAGAATTTCCTGGACATAAAGGCACAAGGATGTAACTCAAGGGAATCTGGATCCTTCTGAGAAAGGATAGCCCCTACACCAACCTCCGAGGCATCTACCTCAACGATGAAAGGCAATTCTGGGTTGGGATGTCTAAGGACAGGGGCTGAGACAAAGGCTTGTTTCAAGGCCTGAAAAGATGCTTTAGCTTCACATGACCAATTGGTAGGATCCGCTCCCTTCTTAGTGAGCGCCACAATGGGAGCAACTAGGTCAGAGAAAGAGTGAATAAACCTTCTATAGTAGTTTGCAAACCCTAAAAAGCGCTGAATTGCTTTTAAGTTAGTGGGTTGCGCCCAACTCAGGATGGCTTGGAGCTTCTTAGGTTCCATTCGGAATCCCCGAGGGGAAATAATGTACCCTAAAAAGGATACCTCCGTGACGTGAAATTCACACTTCTCCGGTTTGGCATACAAGTGATTTTCACGTAATTTCTTAAGCACCTGACGCACCTGGGTAAGATGTTGTTCTACAGAGTCAGAATATATCAAAATGTCGTCTAAATAGACCACGACGAATCTTCCCAGAAACTCACGGAGCACATCATTAATGAGATCCTGAAAGACTGCCGGAGCGTTAGATAGGCCGAATGGCATGACCAGATACTCATAGTGGCCTGATTGAGTACTGAATGCCGTTTTCCACTCATCCCCTGACCTGATTCTAATGAGATTATATGCTCCTCTCAGGTCAATCTTAGAAAAAATAACAGCCGAACGTAGCTGATCAAAGAGGACAGAGATCAGCGGCAGGGGGTAAGTATTTTTTACTGAGATCTTATTCAAGGCTCGAAAGTCAATGCAGGGTCTGAGGGAACCATCCTTCTTCTCTACGAAGAAGAAACCTGCACTTAAAGGGGATTTAGATGGCCTGATAAACCCTTTCTCAAGACTTTCTTTCACATACTCATTCATGGCCACCGTTTCAGGACCAGACAACGCATATAACCTTCCCTTAGGCAACGTGGCACCAGGAATTAACTCAATGGTACAATCATAAGGCCTATGGGGAGGCAAAATATCAGCATTGCCCTTGGAAAACACATCCAAAAAATCCTGGTATTCTCCAGGAATATGTGCGGAGCTGGCAGCAGCTACTCGAATGGGAAGTGTAATACATTCTTTATCACAGATGGTACCCCATTGTAGGATCTCCCCAGACTGCCAATCAATGATGGGATTATGAAAGGCCAGCCAAGGGTGACCCAGAACCACAGGAACTGCTGGACAATGGGTAAGAAAAAACTCAATCTTTTCAGAATGTAGAGCTCCCACCGAGAGCAAAACTGGAGGTGTACATAGAGAAATAACCCCATTGGATAAGGGACTCCCATCTAAACCATGCATGGTGATACACCTACCTAAGGTTAGCTGAGGAATACCTAAGGCCTTGGCCCATGTTAAGTCCATAAAGTTTCCTGCAGCTCCACTGTCCACAAAAGCAGAGACCGAGGAACAGAGGCTGTCATAAGAAACTTTAGCAGGAACCAACAGTGAATTATTTGAGGAGATGAGCTGTAGACCAAAGTGAACCCCCTCACTATTCACTTGGTCAGGAAGTTTCCCGACTTGTTTGGGCAACTACGGGCAAAATGTCCCTTACCTCCGCAGTACAAACACAGACCAGAATTTTGCCTCCTGGTTCTTTCTTCCGGAGACAATTTGGAGAGACCAATCTGCATAGGCTCCCCCATGTCTACAGGAACGGAAGGAACACAGGGAAAAGAAACTACAGATGCCCCTTTTTCAGTCCTCCGCTCTCTGAGCCGACGATCTATTTTAATAGAGAGCTCCATGAGTTTATCAAGGGTCTCAGGAGCGGGATACTGAAGGAGGCTGTCTTTTATAGATTCAGATAAGCCGAGGCGAAACTGACTGCGCAGGGCAGGGTCATTCCAGCCACAGTCGTTCGACCAACGGCGAAACTCCGTACAATAATTCTCTGCAGGATTCCTACCCTGTCTTAGAGCACGCAACTGACTTTCTGCGGACGCCTCTCTATCAGGGTCGTCATACAATAGCCCTAATGATTTTAAAAAGGCGTCTACAGACGATAAGGCCGGATCGTCTGTCTTTAAACCAAAAGCCCAGGTCTGAGGATCCCCCTGAAGCAGAGAAATTATAATTCCAACCCGCTGAGCCTCCGTACCTGAGGAGACTGGTCTTAAACGAAAATACAGTTTACAAGACTCTTTAAAATTAAAAAACTGTTTTCTATCCCCAGAAAAACGGTCAGGCAGATGCATTTTTGGTTCAGGGATGACCCTCGGGGAAGTCCGTAACAGATCTTCCTGTGAGCTCACCCGGAGGGACAGATCCTGAACCATCTGGGTAAGTTCCTGAATCTGACTAACCAGAAACTGGCCAGGATTTGGCCCAACACCGGTGGGATTCATGAGGCCGACAAAATTCTCCCAACTGGATAAGTGAAAAAATTAACTCCTGTTGAAATTTTTTTTTTTTTGTCTGGCCGGTGATAATGTTACGATTCCTGTACTCCAGACTGGAGAAGATCTTATGGCAGGGATCTGAGTACAGGAACCATATACAGGTTGTGGGAGCTGGAGAGCCTAGTAACCCCTGGCGCCCTAACTCCGTTGTCTCGTCCGTGTTATCAGAAATCCCCTGCGAGACTATGGTTGCTTGAGCCCATGGCAGCCGCGTTCGAAGGGCGGATTATGTCTGCCCAACCCCGATGCCCCCGCAGGTCTTAATGGGAGACAAGGGGAAGTCCGAGACAGGGTGATAACAAGGGGCCCTCTGACTAAGCAACCAAGCCAGGGGTTACAAGCTAACTTAACTAAATCAAAAGGTATGTGCGGACTAGCCGCCAGGGAAAAGGACAACCAAAGATCCACTGATCCGACACTCCTATCCGGCACCGCTGGACACCAGAGTGGATCTTGTGGAAGCGGAATCCTCCGCAAAGCTCCAGAACACAATATAAACAAAATAATAAATAATAGCGGACAAGCCGCAACACACGGCTGCGCCGCGACTCACGAACACCACCAGATGTTAAAGGTGCTCGGTCAGACTCCAGGAATAGATGGTAACTTCCGAGTACAGGATCACTGAGAACAGGAACAAACGGATAGACCGGGACTGGGAACTTTCTCTGCAGCAGACACAGGCAAACAGGAAGCTATCACCGGCGTCTGTGAGAAGTCCTGGGAGTGCTTATATTTGAGAGCCCTCCAATCCTGATCCAGACAGGGTAATTACATGATGATGCCGTGCAGCTGCATGCTGCATGGCCAGAACACACAGGCACTGATTAATTAAGACCCAGCAACAGGGAATGCAGTCTGACTGTGGCGTTCCTGTTGCTAGGATCTGAGCGGCTCCGTGCGCCCGGCGTCTCTGGTTGCTAGGCGCCGGGCCGCACGGCCGCGCGGACCCCGGCGCCTAACAACATGTCTGCTGATGAGGGTAACGGTTCTGGGGCGGAACACGCTGCCAGTTGTGCTGAAGCCACAGATACCTTTGAGGAAAACATAGCAGCCGAGGGCTCTGGTTCTGGGGGTTCCCTGCCCCCAGTGGAACCGTGGCAACGGGGGTACACAAAGTACCCCTTTATGCCAGCCTTTATGAGGTAAATGCTGCCCAGGCCCCCCCCCCAGCGCCCTGCACCCTGCGGTGGTGGTAAGTGTGGAGCATGGCGCGCACAGTGCTTCCGTCGCTGCGCGGTACCTCAGAATGCCGTCACTGGAGAAGATATCTTCTTTTCTTCTACTCACCTGTCTTCTGACTTCTGGCTCTGGAAGGGGGTGACGGCAGGCTGTGGGAGTGAGCATCCGAGCGTACCCGGCGATCAGCACCCTCAGGTAGGTGACCTGGTGGCCAGAAACAGGGCCCTGGAACTCACAGAAGTGGGACCTGAATCTCTCCCCTCAGTCCCATGATGCAGGGAGCCTGTAGCCAGCAGCTTCCCTGAAAATAAAAAACCTAACATAAGTCTTTTCAGAGAAACTCAGTAGAGCTCCCCTAGAGTGTGACCAGTCTGCCTGGGCACAGAATCTAACTGAAGTCTGGAGGAGGGATATAGAGGGAGGAGCCAGTTCACACCCCTTAAAAGTCTTCAAGTGCCCATGTCTCCAGTGGATCCCGTCTATACCCCATGGTTCTTTGAGTGACCCCAGCATCATCTACGGACTAAGAGAAAAGGATTTACCGGTAGGTATTAAAATCCTATTATATTATTCATTGTATAAGAGTTTCATATTAGAGTGTGTTTTTTTTCATACTGAACGCGGAGTGTACCTCTACAGGCTTCCCTAAAGGTCTGTCCCCTATAGATCCTGTGTGTAAGGGGGTCTGTGTGTGTGCGGGTGTACACTTGTGTAACATGTCAGCTTCCCTATAGGTCTGTCCCCTATAGATCCCGTGTGTAAGGGGGTCTGTGTGTGTGTGTGCGGGTGTACACTTGTGTAACATGTCAGCTTCCCTATAGGTCTGTCCCCTATAGATCCCGTGTGTAAGGGGGTCTGTGTGTGTGTGTGCGGGTGTACACTTGTGTAACATGTCAGCTTCCCTATAGGTCTGTCCCCTATAGATCCCGTGTGTAAGGGGGTCTGTGTGTGTGCGGGTGTACACTTGTGTAACATGTCAGCTTCCCTATAGGTCTGTCCCCTATAGATCCCGTGTGTAAGGGGGTCTGTGTGTGTGCGGGTGTACACTTGTGTAACATGTCAGCTTCCCTATAGGTCTGTCCCCTATAGATCCCGTGTGTAAGGGGGTCTGTGTGTGTGCGGGTGTACACTTGTGTAACATGTCAGCTTCCCTATAGGTCTGTCCCCTATAGATCCCGTGTGTAAGGGGGTCTGTGTGTGTGCGGGTGTACACTTGTGTAACATGTCAGCTTCCCTATAGGTCTGTCCCCTATAGATCCCGTGTGTAAGGGGGTCTGTGTGTGTGCGGGTGTACACTTGTGTAACATGTCAGCTTCCCTATAGGTCTGTCCCCTATAGATCCCGTGTGTAAGGGGGTCTGTGTGTGTGTGTGCGGGTGTACACTTGTGTAACATGTCAGCTTCCCTATAGGTCTGTCCCCTATAGATCCCGTGTGTAAGGGGGTCTGTGTGTGTGTGTGCGGGTGTACACTTGTGTAACATGTCAGCTTCCCTATAGGTCTGTCCCCTATAGATCCCGTGTGTAAGGGGGTCTGTGTGTGTGCGGGTGTACACTTGTGTAACATGTCAGCTTCCCTATAGGTCTGTCCCCTATAGATCCCGTGTGTAAGGGGGTCTGTGTGTGTGCGGGTGTACACTTGTGTAACATGTCAGCTTCCCTATAGGTCTGTCCCCTATAGATCCCGTGTGTAAGGGGGTCTGTGTGTGTGCGGGTGTACACTTGTGTAACATGTGAACCCCCCCCCACTCTAGTCTCAGTGCATGTCCCCGTGTTCTATTGCTTCTCTTCATTTGGAGAATGGACTTTGTTAAAACCCTTGATATATTTGAAAGTTTCTATCATGTCCCCCCTTTCCCTTCTCTGCTCCAAACTATACATATTGAGATTTCCTAGTCTTTCTGGGTATGCTTTGTGATGTAGGCCATGCACCATTTTAGTTGCCCTCCTTTGTACAGTTTCTAATGTATTAATATCCTTTTGAAGATATGGCCTCCAGAATTGAACACTGTATTCTAGATGAGGCCGTACCAATGACCTATACAGTGGTATTATTACTTCTTTCTTTCTGCTGCTGATTCCTCTCCCAATGCAGCCAAGCATCTGACTAGCCTTCCTCATTGCTTTGTTACATTGCTTACCTGCCTATAAGTCATCTGAAATAGTGACTCCTAGATCTCTTTCCTCCTCAGTAGTTTCCAGTATAGTGCCATTACTACTATATTTAGCCTTTGGATTTTTGAGACCCAAGTGCATGATTTTGCATTTGTCTCCTAAGGTACTCCCACATGAGCGTCCATGTCACATCTAGTAATCCCACATGAGCGTTCAGTGTTGATTAAGCTCCAATCTACGCATCCTAGCTTTTTTTGTTTTTTAATAAACATAAAAGCAATGATTTCAGGAAAAATTGTCAGTTTATAGAATTATATATTGTGTCCTGTAACACCCTGGGTCTTGTCTATTCATTTTATATATTAATGTAATTTATTTCCAGCAGATGGACACACAAGCAGGAACATCTCAGAAGGACATCTAATGTTATCCCTGGATTCTGAAATAACCGATAACGACAGTAGACAGGATTTTCCAGGAGCCAACCCCATTATCCCAATTATATATCCAGCTCTATCAGCTGATCCCACTGATCCTGGGGAATGTTCTCCTGATCACTCTGATATTGGTGCATCTGTTACAGCTCTGACAGTAGATACAGTGTTTCCCTGTTCTATAGATGCCAAATGTTTTACACAGAACACAAAGCGTATTACCAATCAGCCAGCTAAGGCAGGTGAGAGTCCATTTCCATGTTCTGAGTGTAGGAAATGTTTTGCACAGAAATCGGCTCTTGTTACACATCAGAGAAGTCACACAGGTGAGAAGCCATATTCCTGTTCTGAGTGTAGGAAATGTTTTGCAACAAAATCATTTCTTGCTACACATCAGAGAAATCACACAGGTGAGAAGCCGTATTCCTGTTCTGAGTGTGGAAAATGTTTTGCACATAGATCACATTTTGTTATTCATCAGCATGCTCACACAGGTGAGATGCCATTTTCCTGTTCTGAGTGTGGGAAATGTTTTCCACGGAAATCACATCTTGTTCCACATCAGAGAAGTCACACAAGTGAGAAGCCATATTCCTGTTCTGAGTGTGGGAAATGTTTTGCACAGAAATCAACTCTTGTTATACATCAGAGAAGTCACACAGGTGAGAAGCCATATTCCTGTTCTGAGTGTGGGAAATGTTTTGCACTGAAATCAAATCTTGTTCCACATCAGAGAAGTCACACAGGTGAGAAGCCATATTCCTGTTCTGAGTGTGGGAAATGTTTTGCACAGAAATCAACTCTTGTTATACATCAGAGAAGTCATACAGATGAGAAGCCGTATTCCTGTTTTGAGTGTAGGAAATGTTTCACACAGAAATCAGCTCTTGTTATACATCAGAGAAGTCACACAGGTGAGAAGCCATTTTCCTGTTCTGAGTGTGGGAAATGTTTTGTATGGAAATCACATCTTGTCACACATCAGAGAAGTCACACAGGTGAGAAGCCATATTCCTGTTTTGAGTGTAGTAAATGTTTCACACAGAAATCAGCTCTTGTTATACATCAGAGAAGTCATACAGGTGAGAAGCCGTATTCCTGTTCTGAGTGTGGGAAATGTTTTGTATGGAAAACACATCTTGTTTTACATCAGAGAAGTCACACAGCTGAGAAGCCATATTTCTGTTTTGAGTGTGGGAAATGTTTTGCACAGAAATCAGCTCTTGTTATACATCAGAGAAGTCATACAGATGAGAAGCCGTATTCCTGTTTTGAGTGTAGGAAATGTTTCACACAGAAATCAGCTCTTGTTATACATCAGAGAAGTCACACAGGTGAGAAGCCATTTTCCTGTTCTGAGTGTGGGAAATGTTTTGTACGGAAATCAAATCTTGTGTTACATCAGAGAAGTCACACAGGTGAGAAGCCATTTTCCTGTTCTGTGTGTGGGAAATGTTTTGCACAGAAATCACATCTTGTTTTACATCAGAGAAGTCACACAGGTGAGAAGCCATTTTCCTGTTCTGAGTGTGGGAAATGTTTTGTACGGAAATCAGATCTTGTCACACATCAGAGAAGTCACACAGGTGAGAAGCCATTTTCATGCCGTGAGAGAAATAAATCCGCTCTTGTTGAACATATTAGACATTACCCAAGTACGGAACCATTTAAATCTTCTGGAGTATAATTATCACTGTCATCCAATGTTCCTCAAGGGTGAATCCTATCTCCTATGCTTTATAAAATATACATGCTACCACTGGGTGATATAATCAGACGTCATGGCCTGGTCTACCACTGCTATGCTGATTACCTGCTTTTTGCTCCATGTACTGAGAACCAAATACCAATCCTAAATGGTTGTCTAGCTTAGCGCCAGGGGTGGATGATGCCAGTTGGCTGTGACTCAGTCTTTGTGAAACATAATAGAAGCTCCCCAACAAAGGACAAGACTACAGCTTTACCAACCATCTGGATTTATGCTTTGGTGTTCAGAATTGAAAATACTGAACATGTGCTGAATCTTTGTGTTGTCCTGGTATGTGGCTGACACAGACATCAGGTATCTGCCACATACAAATCCTCATTCTTCCATCTGTGGACCATAGCCAGAATCAAGCTCTTGATTCCCTCAGAAGTTCATAGACTACTGCAATGCCATCTACCTGGGTCTACCAGCAAAAGAATTACAGAGCTTGCAGCTAGTACAGAATGCAGCAGCCAAGCTGTTACCTAACCAGCCCGTTCCTGCCGCATAACACCCATTCTCTACTCCCTTCACCGGCTGCCTGTAAGATGACAAATCTATTTCATAATTGGCTAACTGACCTTCGCAGCCCAACATTACATGGTCCAAGGTACTAGAAGCAGCTTCTGCCTCCTTACTGCCCCGCTTGATTATTTCTACAGATGGACTGTTACCAGCAGTACCAAGAATCTCCTGTCATTCATTTATAGGTTGAATGTTTAGCTTTGCAGCCCTGACCATGGAACTCACTGCCTTGCACAGTCCAAGAGGCCTCCACTCTAGAGACCTTCACAAGCAGACTGATGACTGTTACTCACGCTTTTCATTAATGTACCTCTATTTACTTCCTAAATAATACATCCCAAATGCTTATGTCTTTTTTCTGTTGTTTATTTTGTATCTTGTGCATTGTGTAAATGTGAATGTCTAATACCAGTTTGCACAATCTGTATTGTTGCACAACAATATGGCGGCCATTGGAACGTGTTTTCACTTCTAGTTTGCCTAACTTGTTGCAGACACTCATCTTGATCAGGAGTGCTGAGTGTTTTCAGATACAAGATCCTGTCCATATATACCCTGTACATTATCATGTGCATTAGAGTCACCCGGGTTCCATCTGCGGTGGTTTGTTGTATGTTACATCTATATGGTGCGGATACTCCCCTGTATTTCATAATAAAAGCTTTTGTTTGCATCTAATTATTACATTAAGCTTTTATTTTTTTAATCTGTTTTATATTCCCGTCTGAGTAATTACGCCATAATGTCTAATCTCGGAGTGGACACCAGAAGAAACCTTCTGGTGTTCCATCATTCTGTTTCGTGTAAGCATACAGGTAAGTGATGGCACGGTGGTCACTGACCGTCACATTCAGGTGGTATAATGGAAGTGGACTGTCTGGACTTATTCTAGTCTACTGCAGAAATAAAAAAAATCAGCCTTTATCCTGCTTAAAAAAATTAAAAAGCCCATAAATCAAGCTTGGTCGGACAAGACAGAGGCCACATTAATTGTGGCACATCATATAGGCTGAGGACCCATGCTTCTGGGATATATGGCATAACTCCCTCTTCACCCACAAAAACCTTCCCTTCACCATTCACAATGTCCACCATTGCCCCTTCAGAAGGGACACAACTTTCCTTTGCTTTTTCCACCTCCTCCTTCACAGAGCCCAGGACCACCTTCATGACCATTTCATGTTTATCTGGGAGGTTCATGGCCTGAGATGACCACAGAACCACTAGGTAGTGGGCAAGAAGAATCCACAGCCTCCTGATGAACTGGAGAGTCCAAGGATCCACCCGACATGAGGCAGAGAATGGTCAACCACAGGGTCTGGCTCACCAATTTCCTTCCTAAAAGCTGCTCTTTACCCAGTTTGGAACCTGTGGGCTCCCACTCCAATTTCCCTTGAGAGTCCTTACCCTCACTAATCCCTTCTACACCTACCAGTTCCTTCCCCTTCCAACCACTCCTCCTTTTTAAGCTTTTCACCACCTGCTGTGTGAGTCCCATCCAACTACTCCATTCCTTGACTCATTGGTGTAGCAACCCCCTTCTCCCCCCCCACACCCCACTGCTACACTGCAGTTAAGCTGTGAGGCTTGCTGCTAGCAGTACTCACTACTCAGCACACACACTCACATCATGATTACACAGCTGTGCCAGAGATACTGTCTCACTGACAACCAGGACGAGACACTCCCAGAAAGGCATGTATGTATGAGTACGGAGAGAGTGGGCGCAGTGGGTCTGCATGACTGACAGCTGAGCCTGTCACGTCAGTAAGGTGACAAAATGCAAGATATAATTACCTAGCTAAATCAGGTGCTAATGCAATGCTACATGTATTAAATGAGCACCAAATATATTGATTATTAGATAGCAGCTCTTATGCGGCAACTGGATGCCTTAGACGATATAGATTGTATCTCACAAAGTAGACGTGATTCCGCACCAGTTTTCTGAAGGTACAGAAAAAATAGTGATAACAATAATGATAGAGTACCAGAATAACATATGATATGTACGAATGATTCGTATTTTGATTGATAAGTCTGGTGGTGCTCCCAGAGTCAGAAACAACCTGGAAGAAAAGGATTTACAGAAGACTCTTGTGTGGGTGCACTCTTGTTTATATTTGTTAGTATGAAGATATTAAAACATAACTTTTATTAACTCATAACTCTAAGAAAAAAATCCACACTTATATAGTCCACCACAATTATTAAAATTAAGGAAATGTAGACATTTTTTAGAAAATTGGAAATGTTCTGGTTAGTCTATATTAGTAGACTTCAGGAGGGATGTAGACACTCTGGCTCTACATCCTAATCCTATCCCACCAGCACAAGCTCAGCTTGTATTAATAAGACCTCCAAGGGTCATTGAACCGAATTATAGTAAAAAATGTAGATCCTGATTAGTATTGACCAACTTTGGATCTATAATGAATAAAGGGAAACGGTACACAGATCAGAAGAATAAGCAAAAGAAATGATTCAGGGAGAATGTGGTGATCCTGCTGTTGGCTAAGAGTCGAGGAGGTCAAGAATTACAACACCGGGTATCAGTGGCGTGCGGTGAGGTCAGTGGCTGGTGAGGCACTGCAGCCATAATGTACGCTGAGGCCCACCGATGACCCCTACCACCGCTGAGCTGATGTCTTCTATTGCCCCACAAGCCAATACCCACTGCTGCTGCTGCTAATGGCTGCTGCCTATGCCAATCTACTACAAAATTGCCGCCATCAACCGTCCTGGCCCCCCTGCCACTAATTTGCATCTCAGTCCGATGCAGCCACTGCCAAACTTGTGATGAGCAGGCGGCTAATATATTGTAAATTTGGTAATATAAATAATAAATATTAAGGGGGGAGGGTGATGCCAGGGAGAGGGTGGCAGCAGTGGGTGACAGAGAGGGTGACGCTGACAGCATTGGGAGACAGGGAGAGGGTGATGCCAGGGAGAGGGTGACAGAAGTGGGTGCCAGAGAGAAGGTGACACTGACAGCATTGGGAGACAGAGAGGGTGACACCAGGGAAAGGATGACAGCATTGGGTGACAGAGAGAAGGTGACACCAGGGAGAGGGTGACAGAAGTGGGTGCCAGAGAGAAGGTGACACTGACAGCATTGGGAGACAGGGAGAGGGTGATCAAGAGAAAAGTACTGGCGCCGGCTGAGATCGAGTGTGAGATAAATAACTCAATTAATAAAATTAAATTTAAAACATGTTGTTATATTTAATAAACATTATCACATATGAAGATATAAAAACAAAAGCAATTGCTATAAACAAATGATGAAAAGCACTTGGTAGGATCCCACTAAATTAGCTCATTTAAAGATGATGTCCACAAATCCTGGCTAGGACACTATTCCACATTTGCCCACAAGTTCAATTAGATGTAAGATAATTTACCAGACTTGATTCCAGTTAAGTCCCCTAGGTCTCTTTAGCAATGGAGAACCAAATGGCAGTGAGGAGATGAATCCAAGTCAGATGAAGAACTTGTGTCGGAATTTCATCCTAGTGGAAGTTTGAAAGGTCCAAAAATATGCCAGGAGGTGGATGGCAGTGCTGATATTTGTGGTCCTACAGGCTGAAGCTCAACGCGTTTCGCTGGTCTTAATGGGTGCCAGCTTCCTCAGGAGCATAAGTCAGGAATCCAAACAGTGGGTTTTATATACCCTTATTCATTAGGGTTGATTGGAAAACATCTGTTGGTCCTACCAATTTTTTGTTTATATGCATTTCACAAAACAATTAAAAAGATACATCAGAAGGCAATCATTTTAGAAACACACCTAAAGCATATTGTATTTATTAAAAACGAGTACTGAAAAGATTTAAAAAACATAAAAGAATATATCAATGTATTGTATCATGTGATCGTGATCAATCACATGAGAGAGATCCGCCAATTGGGACCCAGATGGAAGATTTGTATGATCCCGCCCGAGATCACGTGACCGGACTCGATCACGTGATCGCGGAAGTGGATCGTGCGGTTCACTGATACGGAAGAGTTTTTTTGTCCCGCCCAAGATCACGTGACAAAACCCGATCACGTGACCGTGGAGATGAATTATGCGGTTCACAGATACGGAAGAGTTTGTTATTCTGCTGGAGCGCATACATGTGGCAAATATCAAACGAGATAGTATCTCTAAATGTAATATGCATTTGAATCAGAAAATGATTTATCATGACAGGTAAAGCACAATCCTAACGATATTAATAAACAACACAATTCATAAACCAAAAGAAATCTCCAAACCAAAGAAATAAATATGTATATATTAATCGGAACATTGGTATGAAATCTACATTTTTCATTTGTTCACAAGACTGATTGTGATTCATTCAAATAATATATATATATATAGTACATATATGTATATATATTTAAAAATCCACTAGTGATACTTATATATTATATAATGGATGTTAATATGGTGGATATTTCTAGTGGGATAAAGCGAGATGGTCCTAATTACACTTATTAAAGAAGAGATAGGGGGGGAGAGAGATCAGTTTGTACTACACATGGGTAGGAAAAGTAAAAACACATATATATACATAAAAAAGGATAATTATAATCAACTTCTTCTAGTATTCATATATATTCTCTCATTGGGAAATAATTATTTAAAAGACATATATACATGGTATAATAACCCTAATTTAATTTATATGTCATAAAATTAAACATATAGTATAAGCAAAGAAGAGAACGAAAAAATATGTTATATATAAGATGACAATCTCTAGGCACCAATGTTTTGTATATATATATGTATCTATATTTCCTCCAGTGATAATACTGGGAGCCCAATTATGAGTTATCGTATTGTGTTTAACTCTATGTTCTCATTGAGTCCATCAGGGTATAAGGAACCAAATTTCAGAATCCAAAAGACTTCCCTGGAACAAAGTTTGGTGAACCTGTCCCCTCCCCTTGGTGTGGGGGTGACGTGTTCAACACAAATGACCGACAGGCTACTCGGGTTTCCCATGTGTGCTTGTGTGAAATGTCGGGATATACTATGTTTCTCATATTTCTTAATGATGTTCCTGCGATGCTCCATGAACCTAACATGCATGGGTCTCGTAGTTCTTCCCACATAATTAAGGCCACAGCCGCATGTTAAAAGATATATAACGTAATTTGAATTACAATTCATAAAGGTTTTTAATTGATATTGTTCGTTATTACCGGGTAGGGTGAGTGAGCATGTCTTTTTGGGCATATGGGTACATGTGGTACATCGAGTTTTCCCACAGTTATAACACCCTGTGGGTTTAGTCGGTAACCACATGCATCCCATAGGATTCTCCTTTGTTGATTTCATAGGATCCAAAAAGGTAGGTGCTAGAATGGTCTTTAGGGACTGATTCTTCTTAAAGACTACTCGAGGTTTGGCGGGAAGAATCTGATTAAGAGTACGATCTTGTTTTAGGACTCTGTAATTTTTAGCAATAATGGATCGAATATCATGAGCTGCATTATTGTATTTACAGACAAAGGCTAATTGTCGTTCATTGGTAATATCATGTTCTTGTTGGTTTTCAGAGGCTTTATCCTTAATTTTAGGATTAAGGAGTTTGATCCTATCCATATTATATACCTCACTGTAGGCTTGTTGAAGAAGACTTTCAGGGTATTTTCTTTGTCTCAGAGAATTCATTAATTCGTTAGCCTGTTTAGAAAAAGTATCAATGTTCGAGCAATTACGTCTGAGTCGCATCATTTGCCCCTTGGGGATGTTATGTTTCCAAGGGGCAAAATGGGCGCTCTCATAATGCAAATACGATAGAGTATTTACAGGCTTAATGAAATTTGATGTGATAATTTTGTTATCAACAATCTCGAGGGTCACATCCAGGAAATCAATACGTTCTCTACTGTGTTCAGAAGTGAAGGATAAATTATATGTGTTGTGGTTGAGATGTGAAACGAAGGAAAAAATGCTAGATAGATCCCCATCCCAAATAATAAAGAGATCATCTATGTAACGGCCATAGAAGACCAGGTTCCCCTCCCAGCTGCTGCCCCAAATGAGGGAGTCCTCAAGGTCACCCATGTACAGGTTAGCATAGCTGGGGGCGAACCTGGTCCCCATGGCCGTTCCCATCACCTGTAAATAATACGTGGATAAAAATAAAAAATAATTGTGAGAAAGAATGAAGGATATGGCCTGAAGAATGAAAGATTGGTGGTCAGGACTGAGGTCTCCATCCAAAGACAGTTTTCTGCAAATAACATCAAGTCCTTCTGAGTGGGGAATGTGTGTATATAAAGATTGCACATCTAGTGTTAAAAAGTAATAATTAGCTTTCCATTGTATATTGGATATTTTATTGAGAAAATCGGTGGTGTCTTTAATGTAAGACCTCAGTACTGAAACACGTGACTGAAGGAAGGAATCTACATAAAAGGAAAGGTTGGAAGTGATGGAGCCTATTCCCGAAATGATGGGTCTCCCTGGAGGTGAAGTGAGGGACTTGTGAATTTTAGGTAAAAAATAAAAAGTGGGGGAAACAGGAAATTGAGGTAGTAGGAAACCATATTCTTCCCTGGATATGACCCCCGAAAAAAGAGCCAGATCCAACATATTTTTAATCTCCCTCAAAAAAGTCTCAGTGGGATTTTTTTCCAAAATGTGATAGAAATTCCTATCATTTAATTGTCGATTGGCTTCACCGATATAGTCCGCCCTATTCATGACCACAAGACCCCCACCCTTGTCTGCTTCTTTTATGACAAGGGTGTTGTCTTGGGTCAGTTTCTTAAGGGCTCTTTTCTCCTCCCTGGTTAAATTAGATGAGAAATTATTTTTACTCTGTTTCTGTCCTACCAGTTCTTTAAAGTCTTCTAATGTTATTTTATAGAAAGACTCTATTGAACTGCTTTTAGCGTATATGGGAAAAAACTCAGATTTTCTCTTAAAGAGCATGGATTCTTTTCCATGATCGTAAATTTTTAGTTGTTGTGGAGAATCGCCCTCTACATGGTTTTGTTCCCATAGTTCCTCTAGGGAAGCCAAAAGAATGTCATCATTAGTGTCTAAAACCACTGGGATGGAGGTGTCAGTATTTTTGGCCAATTTTTTATTTGCAAAATATTTCTTTCTGCACATAGTGCGGACATATCGGTTTAATTCCACAAAAAGATCAAACATGTTGGGTCCATTTGTAGGAGCAAATTTTAGGCCCCTTTCCAATAAGGAAAGTTCAGAACTGCTAAGTTCTTTTGAAGACAAGTTAAACACACATTGTCTTTTGTTGGATATATTATAAGTTATATCTAGATTCTTCTTGGATTTTTCCTTTCTTTTTCTACATCTACCCGCTCTTCTTCCTCTTGGTTTGAATCTCGTCTCCTTTTTGGAGTCCCCCAGGTGTTGTTTTTTGTTGAATCCCAAAATTTTGTCTTTGGGCGTGCTCCTAAAAAATGTTCCCCAGAACCATTTCTCTCTCTACCCTTTGGACTATCCCGATATTCACTGTTATAATGGGGTCTTTTGGAATATTGATTTCTAGCCCACCTAGTTTCTCCTCGTGTTTGTTGATCTGGAAATCTTTCATTTCTGCGTGTATTGGAATGATCCCGTCTATAGTTTTTCCCCCAATTTTTCTTCCCTGAATTATTCGAAAATTCCCGTTTTTCCCCTATTGCTCCAGAAGGTTGTCTCCTCCTATCCCTAAAAGTTCTAACTTGATCATTCTCATAATCTAATAAATCTCTTCTAAATTTTTTCTGTTTGGTTTCCATGATGTTGCGCTCATATTTAATAACCCTGTCATTAATGGTTTTATCTTTCTCTTCTAATCTTTTATCGCTTCTATCCATGGTTCTTTTTATTTCTTCTATCTCTTTTTCTATTATTTGTACCTTTGATGTTCTGTACCTGATTATTAAACCCATTAGTGCAAAGGAACAGTTGTCCAAAAGATGGTCCCATTCTTTTTGATATTCCACATCATTTTGGAATATGGAGGGTTTAAATAACCTAAGGCCCCTAGGGATCATTTTTTTATCTAGGTATTGTTGGAGATTAATACTATCCAACCAATTCCTTGATTCTGCCTTAAGCATATCCTCTAATTTAAATAATTTTTTATAAAAATCAGTGTCATCAGATACAGTCATATCTACTTGTGGTTCATCTAAGTGAGACCAAAATGATTGCCTTCTGTTGTTACGTTCACTCAAATTCGAAAAACAGCTCATGACTGCTGCACTTCGTGACCAAAATGGTAAAAGAAAGAAAATATACAAATGAAGTGCGCTGTCAGCGGCAGCCTGTACAGGGAAGGTCAATTCCCTAAAATATACAGGTAAACAAGAGAAAAGTACTGGCGCCGGCTGAGATCGAGTGTGAGATAAATAACTCAATTAATAAAATTAAATTTAAAACATGTTGTTATATTTAATAAACATTATCACATATGAAGATATAAAAACAAAAGCAATTGCTATAAACAAATGATGAAAAGCACTTGGTAGGATCCCACTAAATTAGCTCATTTAAAGATGATGTCCACAAATCCTGGCTAGGACACTATTCCACATTTGCCCACAAGTTCAATTAGATGTAAGATAATTTACCAGACTTGATTCCAGTTAAGTCCCCTAGGTCTCTTTAGCAATGGAGAACCAAATGGCAGTGAGGAGATGAATCCAAGTCAGATGAAGAACTTGTGTCGGAATTTCATCCTAGTGGAAGTTTGAAAGGTCCAAAAATATGCCAGGAGGTGGATGGCAGTGCTGATATTTGTGGTCCTACAGGCTGAAGCTCAACGCGTTTCGCTGGTCTTAATGGGTGCCAGCTTCCTCAGGAGCATAAGTCAGGAATCCAAACAGTGGGTTTTATATACCCTTATTCATTAGGGTTGATTGGAAAACATCTGTTGGTCCTACCAATTTTTTGTTTATATGCATTTCACAAAACAATTAAAAAGATACATCAGAAGGCAATCATTTTAGAAACACACCTAAAGCATATTGTATTTATTAAAAACGAGTACTGAAAAGATTTAAAAAACATAAAAGAATATATCAATGTATTGTATCATGTGATCGTGATCAATCACATGAGAGAGATCCGCCAATTGGGACCCAGATGGAAGATTTGTATGATCCCGCCCGAGATCACGTGACCGGACTCGATCACGTGATCGCGGGAGAGGGTGATGCCAGGGAGAGGGTGACAGCAGTGGGTGCCAGAGAGAAGGTGACACTGACAGCATTGGGAGACAGGGAGAGGGTGACAGAAGTGGGTGCCAGAGAGAAGGTGACACTGACAGCATTGGGAGACAGGGAGAGGGTGACACCAGGGAGAGGGTGACAGAAGTGGGTGCCAGAGAGAAGGTGACACTGACAGCATTGGGAGACAGGGAGAGGGTGACAGAAGTGGGTGCCAGAGAGAAGGTGACACTGACAGCATTGGGAGACAGGGAGAGGGTGACACCAGGGAGAGGGTGACAGAAGTGGGTGCCAGAGAGAAGGTGACACTGACAGCATTGGGAGACAGGGAGAGGGTGACACCAGGGAGAGGGTGACAGAAGTGGGTGCCAGAGAGAAGGTGACACTGACAGCATTGGGAGACAGGGAGAGGGTGACACCAGGGAGAGGGTGACAGAAGTGGGTGCCAGGGAGAGGGTGATGCTGTGGATAGGATGACAGCAGTGGGTTACACGGAGAGGGTGACACTAGGTATAGCACAATATAAAATACAACATAAACAGTACATCCCGGGGTCCGTGGAACAGCACGGGTGAGCTCACACAATGTCACACTGAAAATATACTTTTTGGGGGGCACGCTTGAAAATGTCCACAGGGATGTAAATGCACACATTTTTTTCTGGTCCTGCTCTTATCAGCGATCGTGAAAGGCACACGGAAAATCTTTTTAGTATCAGGGTGACCCGTTCCCCCTAACGCAGACAGCAGAAGGGACCCTCTATCACTATATACTGTACTACACTCTCGGTAATTTACCTCACATATTAGCTCAATATTTTTTCCTATTTTTCAGCACTCTCTCATTGGCGAATTTGTTGTAGTCTCCCTGCACTGTCCTTTGGCATCAGGGTTACGATCAGCATCTAACACCAACAGCAGAAGTGTTCTGTCTGTCTTATTTTTTTTATTTACAGTACATTATACAGTGCAGGTACACAATTATGTATTCCTGTTTTAACTGGAAATACCTATGCAAATAACTATGTTACTGCACAATCTGCTGAATCAAATTGTATCAATCGTTTTCTTCAACAAAAAATTCTAACAATGTGGCAATCATAAAATAACAGTGTTGCTACCACTTACATAAGCAACAAACGTTTTAGCAATTAGAACACATCAGCGTTTCTGTTATCTTTATCACAAGCTTACAGTATATTGGCCCTCATTCCGAGTTGTTCGCTCACTAGCTGCTTTTAGCAGCATTGCACACGCTAAGCTGCCGCCCTCTGGGAGTGAATCTTAGTATAGCAAAATTGCGAACGAAAGATTCGCAAAATTGCGAGTAGAAATTTCTTAGCAGTTTCTGAGTAGCTCGGGACTTACTCTGCCAGTGCGATTAGTTCAGTCAGTTTCATTCCTGGTTTGACGTCACAAACACACCCAGCATTCGCCCAGACACTCCCCCGTTTCTCCAGCCACTCCCGCGTTTTTCCCAGAAACGGCAGCATTTTTTCACACACACCCTTAAAACGGCCAGTTTCCGCCCAGAAACACTCACTTCCTGTCAATCACATTACGATCACCAGAACAAAGAAAAGACCTCGTAATGCCGTGAGTAAAATACCTAACTGCATAGCAAATTTACTTGGCGCAGTCGCACTGCGTACATTGCGCATGCGCAGTAAGCGGAAAATCGCAATATAGCGAAAATCGGCAACGAGTGATCAACTCGGAATGACCACCATTGTTGCTCCAGGGACGCTCATGCTTGATCAATTGAGGTAAATACTGTTCTCTCTAATACAAGCCTATACTGTTATTCTAAAGGACCTCGATACTTTATTAATTGAGGTGACAATTGTGTCTTTTCCATATTGGGTTACTCTAACTTTACATTATTTTATATTTATGTGATCTTTTTCAAATATCACAATAATTGGCGGTTAGGGAGCAATATGATTAAGGATCATTAATGCCAATTAACTTGTTTTTTGTATTTATGCTTTTGACCGAGTGTTATGCGGATAATGAATGAGGTCCACAGTTGGAATTGCTCCTATATTACATGTGCAGTTTCAGTCATTTGTAAACATTTCAGATCTTTTTGGTGTAAAACATTAATTGGTATTGTCATTTATGACTAGAGTAGTGATTATCGGATTATGTGATCAACAAACTGTGTATACATTAAAGGTCACATTTACGTATGATTTAATTCAATGTTTGGTATGTCTAAGTATTTTGGGGAACTGTACTCTTTTGAAGATGGTGCATTTACAACCCTGCGGACATTTTCAATCGTGCCCCCCAAAAAAGAGCATTCTTTTTCTAAGTGTATTTTCTCTGTTTATTTGGCTCTGGGGAGCACCACCAACCCGTATTATACATCTGCTCTGTTGGGCTTATAAATTAGGTAGTTGGCTTTATATCAGTACTTCATGATATAACCATCCATTTGCATCTGTTTGAGATATTTTCAGAGGCTCAGGGTGGGGATCCTGTTGCAGACATTCAATTTATGCTTTTCTGTCCACAAAGTCACACTGACAAGCACTCACACTGTACTGAGGCACACACACTCACACTGAGGCACACACACTCATACTGAGACACGCACACTGACACTCACACTGAGGCACACACACTCATACTGAGACACGCACACTGACACTCACACTGAGGCGCACACACTCATACTGAGACACACACTCATACTGAGACACGCACACTGACACTCACACTGGTGCGCACACACTCCTACTGAGACACGCACACTGACACTCATACTGAGACACGCACACTGACACTGAGGCGCACACACTCATACTGAGACACGCACACTGACACTCACACTGAGGCACACACACTCATACTGAGAAACGCACACTGACACTCACACTGAGGCACACACACTCATACTGAGACACGCACACTGACACTCACACTGAGGCGCACACACTCATACTGAGACACACACTCATACTGAGACACGCACACTGACACTCACACTGAGGCGCACACACTCATACTGAGACACGCACACTGACACTCATACTGAGAAACGCACACTGACACTCACACTGAGGCGCACACACTCATACTGAGACACGCACACTGACACTCACACTGAGGCACACACACTCATACTGAGACACGCACACTGACACTCACACTGAGGCGCACACACTCATACTGAGACACGCACACTGACACTCACAATGAGGCACACACACTCATACTGAGACACGCACACTGACACACACAATGAGGCACACACACTCATACTGAGACACGCACACTGACACTCACACTGAGGCGCACATACTCATACTGAGACACGCACACTGACACTCACACTGAGGCACACACACTCATACTGAGACACACACGCACACTGACACTCACACTGAGGCGCACATACTCATACTGAGACACGCACACTGACACTCATACTGAGACACGCACACTGACACTCACACTGAGGCGCACACACTCATACTGAGACACGCACACTGACACTCACACTGAGGCGCACACACTCATACTGAGACACGCACACTGACACTCACACTGAGGCGCACACACTCATACTGAGACACACACTCACACTGAGACACACACACTGACACTCACACTGAGGCGCACACACTCATACTGAGACACACACACTGACACTCATACTGAGACACGCACACTGGCACTCACACTGAGGCACACACACTCATACTGAGACACGTACACTGACACTCACACTGAGGCGCACATACTCATACTGAGACACGCACACTGACACTCACACTGAGGCACACACACTCATACTGAGACACACACGCACACTGACACTCACACTGAGGCGCACATACTCATACTGAGACACGCACACTGACACTCATACTGAGACACGCACACTGACACTCACACTGAGGCGCACACACTCATACTGAGACACGCACACTGACACTCACACTGAGGCGCACACACTCATACTGAGACACGCACACTGACACTCACACTGAGGCGCACACACTCATACTGAGACACACACTCACACTGAGACACACACACTGACACTCACACTGAGGCGCACACACTCATACTGAGACACACACACTGACACTCATACTGAGACACGCACACTGACACTCACACTGAGGCGCACACACTCATACTGAGACACACACTCACACTGAGACACACACACTGACACTCATACTGAGACACGCACACTGACACTCACAATGAGGCACACACACTCATACTGAGACACGCACACTGACACTCACACTGAGGCGCACACACTCATACTGAGACACGCACACTGACACTCACACTGAGGCACACACACTCATACTGAGACACGCACACTGACACTCACACTGAGGCGCACACACTCATACTGAGACACGCACACTGACACTCACAATGAGGCACACACACTCATACTGAGACACGCACACTGACACACACAATGAGGCACACACACTCATACTGAGACACGCACACTGACACTCACACTGAGGCGCACACACTCATACTGAGACACGCACACTGACACTCACACTGAGGCACACACACTCACACTGAGGCACACACACTGACACTCACACTGAGGCGCACACACTCATACTGAGACACACACTCATACTGAGACACGCACACTGACACTCACACTGGTGCGCACACACTCCTACTGAGACACGCACACTGACACTCATACTGAGACACACACACTCATACTGAGACACGCACACTGACACTCACACTGAGGCACACACACTCATACTGAGACACGCACACTGACACTCACACTGAGGCACACACACTCATACTGAGAAACGCACACTGACACTCACACTGAGGCACACACACTCATACTGAGACACGCACACTGACACTCATACTGAGACACGCACACTGACACTCACACTGAGGCGCACACACTCATACTGAGACACGCACACTGACACTCACACTGAGGCGCACACACTCATACTGAGACACACACTCACACTGAGACACGCACACTGACACTCACACTGAGGCGCACACACTCATACTGAGACACACACACTGACACTCATACTGAGACACGCACACTGACACTCACACTGAGGCGCACACACTCATACTGAGACACGCACACTGACACTCACAATGAGGCACACACACTCATACTGAGACACGCACACTGACACACACAATGAGGCACACACACTCATACTGAGACACGCACACTGACACTCACACTGAGGCGCACACACTCATACTGAGACACACACTCACACTGAGACACGCACACTGACACTCACACTGAGGCGCACACACTCATACTGAGACACACACACTGACACTCATACTGAGACACGCACACTGGCACTCACACTGAGGCGCACACACTCATACTGAGACACGCACACTGACACTCATACTGAGACACGCACACTCATACTGAGATACACACTCACACTGACACTCACACTGAGGCGCACACACTCATACTGAGACACGCACACTGACACTCACACTGAGGCACACACACTCATACTGAGACACGCACACTGACACTCACACTGAGGCGCACACACTCATACTGAGACACGCACACTGACACTCACAATGAGGCACACACACTCATACTGAGACACGCACACTGACACACACAATGAGGCACACACACTCATACTGAGACACGCACACTGACACACATACTGAGACACGCACACTGACACTCACACTGAGGCGCACACACTCATACTGAGACACGCACACTGACACTCATACTGAGACACGCACACTGACACTCACACTGAGGCGCACACACTCATACTGAGACACGCACACTGACACTCACACTGAGGCACACACACTCATACTGAGAAACGCACACTGACACTCACACTGAGGCACACACACTCATACTGAGACACGCACACTGACACTCACACTGAGGCGCACACACTCATACTGAGACACACACTCATACTGAGACACGCACACTGACACTCACACTGAGGCGCACACACTCATACTGAGACACGCACACTGACACTCATACTGAGAAACGCACACTGACACTCACACTGAGGCGCACACACTCATACTGAGACACGCACACTGACACTCACACTGAGGCACACACACTCATACTGAGACACGCACACTGACACTCACACTGAGGCGCACACACTCATACTGAGACACGCACACTGACACTCACAATGAGGCACACACACTCATACTGAGACACGCACACTGACACACACAATGAGGCACACACACTCATACTGAGACACGCACACTGACACTCACACTGAGGCGCACATACTCATACTGAGACACGCACACTGACACTCACACTGAGGCACACACACTCATACTGAGACACACACGCACACTGACACTCACACTGAGGCGCACATACTCATACTGAGACACGCACACTGACACTCATACTGAGACACGCACACTGACACTCACACTGAGGCGCACACACTCATACTGAGACACGCACACTGACACTCACACTGAGGCGCACACACTCATACTGAGACACACACTCACACTGAGACACACACACTGACACTCACACTGAGGCGCACACACTCATACTGAGACACACACACTGACACTCATACTGAGACACGCACACTGGCACTCACACTGAGGCACACACACTCATACTGAGACACGTACACTGACACTCACACTGAGGCGCACATACTCATACTGAGACACGCACACTGACACTCACACTGAGGCACACACACTCATACTGAGACACACACGCACACTGACACTCACACTGAGGCGCACATACTCATACTGAGACACGCACACTGACACTCATACTGAGACACGCACACTGACACTCACACTGAGGCGCACACACTCATACTGAGACACGCACACTGACACTCACACTGAGGCGCACACACTCATACTGAGACACGCACACTGACACTCACACTGAGGCGCACACACTCATACTGAGACACACACTCACACTGAGACACACACACTGACACTCACACTGAGGCGCACACACTCATACTGAGACACACACACTGACACTCATACTGAGACACGCACACTGACACTCACACTGAGGCGCACACACTCATACTGAGACACACACTCACACTGAGACACACACACTGACACTCATACTGAGACACGCACACTGACACTCACAATGAGGCACACACACTCATACTGAGACACGCACACTGACACTCACACTGAGGCGCACACACTCATACTGAGACACGCACACTGACACTCACACTGAGGCACACACACTCATACTGAGACACGCACACTGACACTCACACTGAGGCGCACACACTCATACTGAGACACGCACACTGACACTCACAATGAGGCACACACACTCATACTGAGACACGCACACTGACACACACAATGAGGCACACACACTCATACTGAGACACGCACACTGACACTCACACTGAGGCGCACACACTCATACTGAGACACGCACACTGACACTCACACTGAGGCACACACACTCACACTGAGGCACACACACTGACACTCACACTGAGGCGCACACACTCATACTGAGACACACACTCATACTGAGACACGCACACTGACACTCACACTGGTGCGCACACACTCCTACTGAGACACGCACACTGACACTCATACTGAGACACACACACTCATACTGAGACACGCACACTGACACTCACACTGAGGCACACACACTCATACTGAGACACGCACACTGACACTCACACTGAGGCACACACACTCATACTGAGAAACGCACACTGACACTCACACTGAGGCACACACACTCATACTGAGACACGCACACTGACACTCATACTGAGACACGCACACTGACACTCACACTGAGGCGCACACACTCATACTGAGACACGCACACTGACACTCACACTGAGGCGCACACACTCATACTGAGACACACACTCACACTGAGACACGCACACTGACACTCACACTGAGGCGCACACACTCATACTGAGACACACACACTGACACTCATACTGAGACACGCACACTGACACTCACACTGAGGCGCACACACTCATACTGAGACACGCACACTGACACTCACAATGAGGCACACACACTCATACTGAGACACGCACACTGACACACACAATGAGGCACACACACTCATACTGAGACACGCACACTGACACTCACACTGAGGCGCACACACTCATACTGAGACACACACTCACACTGAGACACGCACACTGACACTCACACTGAGGCGCACACACTCATACTGAGACACACACACTGACACTCATACTGAGACACGCACACTGGCACTCACACTGAGGCGCACACACTCATACTGAGACACGCACACTGACACTCATACTGAGACACGCACACTCATACTGAGATACACACTCACACTGACACTCACACTGAGGCGCACACACTCATACTGAGACACGCACACTGACACTCACACTGAGGCACACACACTCATACTGAGACACGCACACTGACACTCACACTGAGGCGCACACACTCATACTGAGACACGCACACTGACACTCACAATGAGGCACACACACTCATACTGAGACACGCACACTGACACACACAATGAGGCACACACACTCATACTGAGACACGCACACTGACACACATACTGAGACACGCACACTGACACTCACACTGAGGCGCACACACTCATACTGAGACACGCACACTGACACTCATACTGAGACACGCACACTGACACTCACACTGAGGCGCACACACTCATACTGAGACACGCACACTGACACTCACACTGAGGCGCACACACTCATACTGAGACACACACTCACACTGAGACACGCACACTGACACTCACACTGAGGCGCACACACTCATACTGAGACACACACACTGACACTCATACTGAGACACGCACACTGACACTCACACTGAGGCGCACACACTCATACTGAGACACGCACACTGACACTCACACTGAGGCACACACACTCATACTGAGACACGCACACTGACACTCACACTGAGGCGCACACACTCATACTGAGACACGCACACTGACACTCACAATGAGGCACACACACTCATACTGAGACACGCACACTGACACACACAATGAGGCACACACACTCATACTGAGACACGCACACTGACACTCACACTGAGGCGCACACACTCATACTGACACACACTCACACTGAGACACGCACACTGACACTCACACTGAGGCGCACACACTCATACTGAGACACGCACACTGACACTCATACTGAGACACGCACACTGACACTCACACTGAGGCGCACACACTCATACTGAGACACGCACACTGACACTCACACTGAGGCGCACACACTCATACTGAGACACGCACACTGACACTCACACTGAGGCGCACACACTCATACTGAGACACACACTCACACTGAGACACACACACTGACACTCACACTGAGGCGCACACACTCATACTGAGACACACACACTGACACTCATACTGAGACACGCACACTGGCACTCACACTGAGGCGCACACACTCATACTGAGACACGCACACAGACACTCACACTGAGGCGCACACACTCATACTGAGACACGCACACTGACACTCACAATGAGGCACACACACTCATACTGAGACACGCACACTGACACACACAATGAGGCACACACACTCATACTGAGACACGCACACTGACACTCACACTGAGGTGCACACACTCATACTGAGACACGCACACTGACACTCACACTGAGGCACACACACTCATACTGAGACACGCACACTGACACTCACACTGAGGCGCACACACTCATACTGAGACACGCACACTGACACACACAATGAGGCACACACACTCATACTGAGACAGGCACACTGACACTCACACTGAGGCGCACACACTCATACTGAGACACGCACACTGAGGCACACACACTCATACTGAGACACGCACACTGACACTCACACTGAGGCGCACACACTCATACTGAGACACACACTCATACTGAGACACACACACTGACACTCACACTGGTGCGCACACACTCCTACTGAGACACGCACACTGACACTCATACTGAGACACGCACACTGACACTCATACTGAGACACGCACACTGACACTCACACTGAGGCGCACACACTCATACTGAGACACACACACTGACACTCATACTGAGACACGCACACTGGCACTCACACTGAGGCGCACACACTCATACTGAGACACGCACACTGACACTCACACTGAGGCGCACATACTCATACTGAGACACGCACACTGACACTCATACTGAGACACGCACACTGACACGCACACTGAGGCGCACACACTCATACTGAGACACGCACACTGACACTCACACTGAGGCGCACACACTCATACTGAGACATGCACACTGACACTCACACTGAGGCGCACACACTCATACTGAGACACGCACACTGACACTCACACTGAGGCGCACATACTCATACTGAGACACGCACACTGACACTCATACTGAGACACGCACACTGACACTCACACTGAGGCGCACACACTCATACTGAGACACGCACACTGACACTCACACTGAGGCGCACACACTCATACTGAGACACGCACACTGACACTCACACTGAGGCGCACACGCTCATACTGAGACACGCACACTGACACTCACACTGAGGCGCACACACTCATACTGAGACACGCACACTGACACTCACAATGAGGCACACACACTCATACTGTGACACGCACACTGACACACACAATGAGGCACACACACTCATACTGAGACACGCACACTGACACTCACACTGAGGCGCACACACTCATACTGAGACACGCACACTGACACTCACACTGAGGCACACACACTCATACTGAGACACGCACACTGACACTCACACTGAGGCGCACACACTCATACTGAGACACACACTCATACTGAGACACGCACACTGACACTCACACTGGTGCGCACACACTCCTACTGAGACACGCACACTGACACTCATACTGAGACACGCACACTGACACTCACACTGAGGCGCACACACTCATACTGAGACACACACTCATACTGAGACACGCACACTGACACTCACACTGGTGCGCACACACTCCTACTGAGACACGCACACTGACACTCACACTGAGACACGCACACTGACACTCACACTGAGGCACACACACTCATACTGAGAAACGCACACTGACACTCACACTGAGGCACACACACTCATACTGAGACACACACTCATACTGAGACACGCACACTGACACTCACACTGAGGCACACACACTCATACTGAGAAACGCACACTGACACTCACACTGAGGCACACACACTCATACTGAGACACACACTCATACTGAGACACGCACACTGACACTCACACTGAGGCGCACACACTCATACTGAGACACACACTCATACTGAGACACGCACACTGACACTCACACTGAGGCGCACACACTCACACTGCGACACGCACACTGACACTCATACTGAGAAACGCACACTGACACTCACACTGAGGCGCACACACTCATACTGAGACACGCACACTGACACTCACACTGAGGCGCACACACTCATACTGAGACACACTCACACTGAGACACGCACACTGACACTCACACTGAGGCGCACACACTCATACTGAGACACGCACACTGACACTCATACTGAGACACGCACACTGACACTCACACTGAGGCGCACACACTCAAACTGAGACACACACACTGACACTCACACTGAGGCACACACACTCATACTGAGACACGCACACTGACACTCACACTGAGGCGCACACACTCATACTGAGACACGCACACTGACACTCACAATGTGGCACACACACACTCATACTGAGACACGCACACTGACACTCACACTGAGGCGCACACACTCATACTGAGACACGCACACTGACACTCACACTGAGGCGCACACACTCATACTGAGACACACACTCACACTGAGACACGCACACTGACACTCACACTGAGGCGCACACACTCATACTGAGACACACACACTGACACTCATACTGAGACACGCACACTGACACTCACACTGAGGCGCACACACTCATACTGAGACACGCACACTGACACTCACACTGAGGCACACACACTCATACTGAGACACGCACACTGACACTCACACTGAGGCGCACACACTCATACTGAGACACGCACACTGACACTCACACTGAGGCGCACACGCTCATACTGAGACACGCACACTGACACTCACACTGAGGCGCACACACTCATACTGAGACACGCACACTGACACTCACAATGAGGCACACACACTCATACTGTGACACGCACACTGACACACACAATGAGGCACACACACTCATACTGAGACACGCACACTGACACTCACACTGAGGCGCACACACTCATACTGAGACACGCACACTGACACTCACACTGAGGCACACACACTCATACTGAGACACGCACACTGACACTCACACTGAGGCGCACACACTCATACTGAGACACACACTCATACTGAGACACGCACACTGACACTCACACTGGTGCGCACACACTCCTACTGAGACACGCACACTGACACTCATACTGAGACACGCACACTGACACTGAGGCGCACACACTCATACTGAGACACGCACACTGACACTCACACTGAGGCACACACACTCATACTGAGAAACGCACACTGACACTCACACTGAGGCACACACACTCATACTGAGACACACACTCATACTGAGACACGCACACTGACACTCACACTGAGGCGCACACACTCATACTGAGACACACACTCATACTGAGACACGCACACTGACACTCACACTGAGGCGCACACACTCACACTGCGACACGCACACTGACACTCATACTGAGAAACGCACACTGACACTCACACTGAGGCGCACACACTCATACTGAGACACGCACACTGACACTCACACTGAGGCGCACACACTCATACTGAGACACACACTCACACTGAGACACGCACACTGACACTCACACTGAGGCGCACACACTCATACTGAGACACGCACACTGACACTCATACTGAGACACGCACACTGACACTCACACTGAGGCGCACACACTCATACTGAGACACACACACTGACACTCACACTGAGGCACACACACTCATACTGAGACACGCACACTGACACTCACACTGAGGCGCACACACTCATACTGAGACACGCACACTGATACTCACAATGAGGCACACACACACTCATACTGAGACACGCACACTGACACACACAATGAGGCACACACACTCATACTGAGACACGCACACTGACACTCACACTGAGGCGCACATACTCATACTGAGACACGCACACTGACACTCATACTGAGACACGCACACTGACACTCACACTGAGGCGCACACACTCATACTGAGACACGCACACTGACACTCACACTGAGGCGCACACACTCATACTGAGACATGCACACTGACACTCACACTGAGGCGCACACACTCATACTGAGACACGCACACTGACACTCACACTGAGGCGCACATACTCATACTGAGACACGCACACTGACACTCATACTGAGACACGCACACTGACACTCACACTGAGGCGCACACACTCATACTGAGACACGCACACTGACACTCACACTGAGGCGCACACACTCATACTGAGACACGCACACTGACACTCACACTGAGGCGCACACGCTCATACTGAGACACGCACACTGACACTCACACTGAGGCGCACACACTCATACTGAGACACGCACACTGACACTCACAATGAGGCACACACACTCATACTGTGACACGCACACTGACACACACAATGAGGCACACACACTCATACTGAGACACGCACACTGACACTCACACTGAGGCGCACACACTCATACTGAGACACGCACACTGACACTCACACTGAGGCACACACACTCATACTGAGACACGCACACTGACACTCACACTGAGGCGCACACACTCATACTGAGACACACACTCATACTGAGACACGCACACTGACACTCACACTGGTGCGCACACACTCATACTGAGACACGCACACTGACACTCATACTGAGACACGCACACTGACACTCACACTGAGGCGCACACACTCATACTGAGACACACACTCATACTGAGACACGCACACTGACACTCACACTGGTGCGCACACACTCCTACTGAGACACGCACACTGACACTCACACTGAGACACGCACACTGACACTCACACTGAGGCACACACACTCATACTGAGAAACGCACACTGACACTCACACTGAGGCACACACACTCATACTGAGACACACACTCATACTGAGACACGCACACTGACACTCACACTGAGGCACACACACTCATACTGAGAAACGCACACTGACACTCACACTGAGGCACACACACTCATACTGAGACACACACTCATACTGAGACACGCACACTGACACTCACACTGAGGCGCACACACTCATACTGAGACACACACTCATACTGAGACACGCACACTGACACTCACACTGAGGCGCACACACTCACACTGCGACACGCACACTGACACTCATACTGAGAAACGCACACTGACACTCACACTGAGGCGCACACACTCATACTGAGACACGCACACTGACACTCACACTGAGGCGCACACACTCATACTGAGACACACACTCACACTGAGACACGCACACTGACACTCACACTGAGGCGCACACACTCATACTGAGACACGCACACTGACACTCATACTGAGACACGCACACTGACACTCACACTGAGGCGCACACACTCATACTGAGACACACACACTGACACTCACACTGAGGCACACACACTCATACTGAGACACGCACACTGACACTCACACTGAGGCGCACACACTCATACTGAGACACGCACACTGACACTCACAATGAGGCACACACACACTCATACTGAGACACGCACACTGACACTCACACTGAGGCGCACACACTCATACTGAGACACGCACACTGACACTCACACTGAGGCGCACACACTCATACTGAGACACACACTCACACTGAGACACGCACACTGACACTCACACTGAGGCGCACACACTCATACTGAGACACACACACTGACACTCATACTGAGACACGCACACTGACACTCACACTGAGGCGCACACACTCATACTGAGACACGCACACTGACACTCACACTGAGGCACACACACTCATACTGAGACACGCACACTGACACTCACACTGAGGCGCACACACTCATACTGAGACACACACTCACACTGAGACACGCACACTGACACTCACACTGGTGCGCACACACTCCTACTGAGACACGCACACTGACACTCATACTGAGACACGCACACTGACACTGAGGCGCACACACTCATACTGAGACACGCACACTGACACTCACACTGAGGCACACACACTCATACTGAGAAACGCACACTGACACTCACACTGAGGCACACACACTCATACTGAGACACACACTCATACTGAGACACGCACACTGACACTCACACTGAGGCGCACACACTCATACTGAGACACACACTCATACTGAGACACGCACACTGACACTCACACTGAGGCGCACACACTCACACTGCGACACGCACACTGACACTCATACTGAGAAACGCACACTGACACTCACACTGAGGCGCACACACTCATACTGAGACACGCACACTGACACTCACACTGAGGCGCACACACTCATACTGAGACACACACTCACACTGAGACACGCACACTGACACTCACACTGAGGCGCACACACTCATACTGAGACACGCACACTGACACTCATACTGAGACACGCACACTGACACTCACACTGAGGCGCACACACTCATACTGAGACACACACACTGACACTCACACTGAGGCACACACACTCATACTGAGACACGCACACTGACACTCACACTGAGGCGCACACACTCATACTGAGACACGCACACTGACACTCACAATGAGGCACACACACACTCATACTGAGACACGCACACTGACACACACAATGAGGCACACACACTCATACTGAGACACGCACACTGACACTCACACTGAGGCGCACATACTCATACTGAGACACGCACACTGACACTCATACTGAGACACGCACACTGACACTCACACTGAGGCGCACACACTCATACTGAGACACGCACACTGACACTCACACTGAGGCGCACACACTCATACTGAGACATGCACACTGACACTCACACTGAGGCGCACACACTCATACTGAGACACGCACACTGACACTCACACTGAGGCGCACATACTCATACTGAGACACGCACACTGACACTCATACTGAGACACGCACACTGACACTCACACTGAGGCGCACACACTCATACTGAGACACGCACACTGACACTCACACTGAGGCGCACACACTCATACTGAGACACGCACACTGACACTCACACTGAGGCGCACACGCTCATACTGAGACACGCACACTGACACTCACACTGAGGCGCACACACTCATACTGAGACACGCACACTGACACTCACAATGAGGCACACACACTCATACTGTGACACGCACACTGACACACACAATGAGGCACACACACTCATACTGAGACACGCACACTGACACTCACACTGAGGCGCACACACTCATACTGAGACACGCACACTGACACTCACACTGAGGCACACACACTCATACTGAGACACGCACACTGACACTCACACTGAGGCGCACACACTCATACTGAGACACACACTCATACTGAGACACGCACACTGACACTCACACTGGTGCGCACACACTCCTACTGAGACACGCACACTGACACTCATACTGAGACACGCACACTGACACTCACACTGAGGCGCACACACTCATACTGAGACACACACTCATACTGAGACACGCACACTGACACTCACACTGGTGCGCACACACTCCTACTGAGACACGCACACTGACACTCACACTGAGACACGCACACTGACACTCACACTGAGGCACACACACTCATACTGAGAAACGCACACTGACACTCACACTGAGGCACACACACTCATACTGAGACACACACTCATACTGAGACACGCACACTGACACTCACACTGAGGCACACACACTCATACTGAGAAACGCACACTGACACTCACACTGAGGCACACACACTCATACTGAGACACACACTCATACTGAGACACGCACACTGACACTCACACTGAGGCGCACACACTCATACTGAGACACACACTCATACTGAGACACGCACACTGACACTCACACTGAGGCGCACACACTCACACTGCGACACGCACACTGACACTCATACTGAGAAACGCACACTGACACTCACACTGAGGCGCACACACTCATACTGAGACACGCACACTGACACTCACACTGAGGCGCACACACTCATACTGAGACACACACTCACACTGAGACACGCACACTGACACTCACACTGAGGCGCACACACTCATACTGAGACACGCACACTGACACTCATACTGAGACACGCACACTGACACTCACACTGAGGCGCACACACTCAAACTGAGACACACACACTGACACTCACACTGAGGCACACACACGCACACTGACACTCACACTGAGGCGCACACACTCATACTGAGACACGCACACTGACACTCACAATGAGGCACACACACACTCATACTGAGACACGCACACTGACACTCACACTGAGGCGCACACACTCATACTGAGACACGCACACTGACACTCACACTGAGGCGCACACACTCATACTGAGACACACACTCACACTGAGACACGCACACTGACACTCACACTGAGGCGCACACACTCATACTGAGACACACACACTGACACTCATACTGAGACACGCACACTGACACTCACACTGAGGCGCACACACTCATACTGAGACACGCACACTGACACTCACACTGAGGCACACACACTCATACTGAGACACGCACACTGACACTCACACTGAGGCGCACACACTCATACTGAGACACGCACACTGACACTCACACTGAGGCGCACACGCTCATACTGAGACACGCACACTGACACTCACACTGAGGCGCACACACTCATACTGAGACACGCACACTGACACTCACAATGAGGCACACACACTCATACTGTGACACGCACACTGACACACACAATGAGGCACACACACTCATACTGAGACACGCACACTGACACTCACACTGAGGCGCACACACTCATACTGAGACACGCACACTGACACTCACACTGAGGCACACACACTCATACTGAGACACGCACACTGACACTCACACTGAGGCGCACACACTCATACTGAGACACACACTCATACTGAGACACGCACACTGACACTCACACTGGTGCGCACACACTCCTACTGAGACACGCACACTGACACTCATACTGAGACACGCACACTGACACTGAGGCGCACACACTCATACTGAGACACGCACACTGACACTCACACTGAGGCACACACACTCATACTGAGAAACGCACACTGACACTCACACTGAGGCACACACACTCATACTGAGACACACACTCATACTGAGACACGCACACTGACACTCACACTGAGGCGCACACACTCATACTGAGACACACACTCATACTGAGACACGCACACTGACACTCACACTGAGGCGCACACACTCACACTGCGACACGCACACTGACACTCATACTGAGAAACGCACACTGACACTCACACTGAGGCGCACACACTCATACTGAGACACGCACACTGACACTCACACTGAGGCGCACACACTCATACTGAGACACACACTCACACTGAGACACGCACACTGACACTCACACTGAGGCGCACACACTCATACTGAGACACGCACACTGACACTCATACTGAGACACGCACACTGACACTCACACTGAGGCGCACACACTCATACTGAGACACACACACTGACACTCACACTGAGGCACACACACTCATACTGAGACACGCACACTGACACTCACACTGAGGCGCACACACTCATACTGAGACACGCACACTGACACTCACAATGAGGCACACACACACTCATACTGAGACACGCACACTGACACACACAATGAGGCACACACACTCATACTGAGACACGCACACTGACACTCACACTGAGGCGCACATACTCATACTGAGACACGCACACTGACACTCATACTGAGACACGCACACTGACACTCACACTGAGGCGCACACACTCATACTGAGACACGCACACTGACACTCACACTGAGGCGCACACACTCATACTGAGACATGCACACTGACACTCACACTGAGGCGCACACACTCATACTGAGACACGCACACTGACACTCACACTGAGGCGCACATACTCATACTGAGACACGCACACTGACACTCATACTGAGACACGCACACTGACACTCACACTGAGGCGCACACACTCATACTGAGACACGCACACTGACACTCACACTGAGGCGCACACACTCATACTGAGACACGCACACTGACACTCACACTGAGGCGCACACGCTCATACTGAGACACGCACACTGACACTCACACTGAGGCGCACACACTCATACTGAGACACGCACACTGACACTCACAATGAGGCACACACACTCATACTGTGACACGCACACTGACACACACAATGAGGCACACACACTCATACTGAGACACGCACACTGACACTCACACTGAGGCGCACACACTCATACTGAGACACGCACACTGACACTCACACTGAGGCACACACACTCATACTGAGACACGCACACTGACACTCACACTGAGGCGCACACACTCATACTGAGACACACACTCATACTGAGACACGCACACTGACACTCACACTGGTGCGCACACACTCATACTGAGACACGCACACTGACACTCACACTGAGGCGCACACACTCATACTGAGACACACACTCATACTGAGACACGCACACTGACACTCACACTGGTGCGCACACACTCCTACTGAGACACGCACACTGACACTCACACTGAGACACGCACACTGACACTCACACTGAGGCACACACACTCATACTGAGAAACGCACACTGACACTCACACTGAGGCACACACACTCATACTGAGACACACACTCATACTGAGACACGCACACTGACACTCACACTGAGGCACACACACTCATACTGAGAAACGCACACTGACACTCACACTGAGGCACACACACTCATACTGAGACACACACTCATACTGAGACACGCACACTGACACTCACACTGAGGCGCACACACTCATACTGAGACACACACTCATACTGAGACACGCACACTGACACTCACACTGAGGCGCACACACTCACACTGCGACACGCACACTGACACTCATACTGAGAAACGCACACTGACACTCACACTGAGGCGCACACACTCATACTGAGACACGCACACTGACACTCACACTGAGGCGCACACACTCATACTGAGACACACACTCACACTGAGACACGCACACTGACACTCACACTGAGGCGCACACACTCATACTGAGACACGCACACTGACACTCATACTGAGACACGCACACTGACACTCACACTGAGGCGCACACACTCATACTGAGACACACACACTGACACTCACACTGAGGCACACACACTCATACTGAGACACGCACACTGACACTCACACTGAGGCGCACACACTCATACTGAGACACGCACACTGACACTCACAATGAGGCACACACACACTCATACTGAGACACGCACACTGACACTCACACTGAGGCGCACACACTCATACTGAGACACGCACACTGACACTCACACTGAGGCGCACACACTCATACTGAGACACACACTCACACTGAGACACGCACACTGACACTCACACTGAGGCGCACACACTCATACTGAGACACACACACTGACACTCATACTGAGACACGCACACTGACACTCACACTGAGGCGCACACACTCATACTGAGACACGCACACTGACACTCACACTGAGGCACACACACTCATACTGAGACACGCACACTGACACTCACACTGAGGCGCACACACTCATACTGAGACACACACTCACACTGAGACACGCACACTGACACTCACACTGAGGCGCACACACTCATACTGAGACACACACACTGACACTCATACTGAGACACGCACACTGACACTCACACTGAGGCGCACACACTCATACTGAGACACGCACACTGACACTCACAATGAGGCACACACACTCATACTGAGACACGCACACTGACACACACAATGAGGCACACACACTCATACTGAGACACGCACACTGACACTCACACTGAGACACCCACACTGACACTCACACTGAGGCGCACACACTCATACTGAGACACGCACACTGACACTCACACTGAGGCACGCACACTGACACTCATACTGAGACACGCACACTGACACTCACACTGAGGCGCACACACTCATACTGAGACATGCACACTGACACTCATACTGAGACACGCACACTGACACTCACACTGAGGCGCACACACTCATACTGAGACACACACTCATACTGAGACACACACACTGACACTCACACTGAGGCGCACACACTCATACTGAGACACACACACTGACACTCATACTGAGACAAGCACACTGACACTCACACTGAGGCGCACACACTCATACTGAGACACACACACTGACACTCATACTGAGACAAGCACACTGACACTCACACTGAGGCGCACACACTCATACTGAGACACGCACACTGACACTCACACTGAGGCACACACACTCATACTGAGACACGCACACTGACACTCACACTGAGGCGCACACACTCATACTGAGACACGCACACTGACACTCACACTGAGGCACACACACTCATACTGAGACACGCACACTGACACTCACACTGAGGCGCACACACTCATACTGAGACACGCACACTGACACTCACAATGAGGCACACACACTCATACTGAGACACGCACACTGACACTCACACTGAGGCGCACACACTCATACTGAGACACGCACACTGACACTCACACTGAGGCGCACATACTCATACTGAGACACGCACACTGACACTCACACTGAGGCGCACACACTCATACTGAGACACGCACACTGACACTCACAATGAGGCACACACACTCATACTGAGACACGCACACTGACACACACAATGAGGCACACACACTCATACTGAGACACACACACTGACACTCACACTGAGGCGCACACACTCATACTGAGACACGCACACTGACACTCACACTGAGGCACACACACTCATACTGAGACACGCACACTGACACTCACACTGAGGCGCACACACTCATACTGAGACACGCACACTGACACTCACAATGAGGCACACACACTCATACTGAGACACGCACACTGACACACCCAATGAGGCACACACACTCATACTGAGACACGCACACTGACACTCACACTGAGGCGCACACACTCATACTGAGACACGCACACTGACACTCACACTGAGGCACACACACTCATACTGAGACACGCACACTGACACTCACACTGAGGCGCACACACTCATACTGAGACACACACTCATACTGAGACACGCACACTGACACTCACACTGGTGCGCACACACTCCTACTGAGACACGCACACTGACACTCATACTGAGACACGCACACTAACACTGAGGCGCACACACTCATACTGAGACACGCACACTGACACTCACACTGAGGCACACACACTCATACTGAGAAACGCACACTGACACTCACACTGAGGCACACACACTCATACTGAGACACACACTCATACTGAGACACGCACACTGACACTCACACTGAGGCGCACACACTCATACTGAGACACACACTCACACTGAGACACGCACACTGACACTCACACTGAGGCGCACACACTCATACTGAGACACGCACACTGACACTCATACTGAGACACGCACACTGACACTCACACTGAGGCGCACACACTCATACTGAGACACGCACACTGACACTCACACTGAGGCGCACACACTCATACTGAGACACGCACACTGACACTCACACTGAGGCGCACACACTCATACTGAGACACACACTCATACTGAGACATGCACACTGACACTCACACTGAGGCGCACACACTCATACTGAGACACACACACTGACACTCATACTGAGACAAGCACACTGACACTCACACTGAGGCGCACACACTCATACTGAGACACGCACACTGACACTCACACTGAGACACGCACACTGACACTCACACTGAGGCGCACACACTCATACTGAGACACGCACACTGACACTCACACTGAGGCGCACACACTCATACTGAGACACGCACACTGACACTCACACTGAGGCGCACACACTCATACTGAGACACACACTCACACTGAGACACGCACACTGACACTCACACTGAGGCGCACACACTCATACTGAGACACACACACTGACACTCATACTGAGACACGCACACTGACACTCACACTGAGGCGCACACACTCATACTGAGACACGCACACTGACACTCACACTGAGGCACACACACTCATACTGAGACACGCACACTGACACTCACACTGAGGCGCACACACTCATACTGAGACACGCACACTGACACTCACAATGAGGCACACACACTCATACTGAGACACGCACACTGACACACACAATGAGGCACACACACTCATACTGAGACACGCACACTGACACTCACACTGAGGCGCACACACTCATACTGAGACACGCACACTGACACTCACACTGAGGCACACACACTCATACTGAGACACGCACACTGACACTCACACTGAGGCACACACTCATACTGAGACACGTACACTGACACTCACACTGAGGCGCACACACTCATACTGAGACACGCACAATGACACTCACACTGAGGCACACACACTCATACTGAGACACGCACACTGACACTCACACTGAGGCACACACTCATACTGAGACACGTACACTGACACTCACACTGAGGCGCACACACTCATACTGAGACACGTACACTGACACTCACACTGAGGCGCACACACTCATACTGAGACACGCACACTGACACTCACACTGAGGCACACACACTCATACTGAGAAACGCACACTGACACTCACACTGAGGCACACACACTCATACTGAGACACACACTCATACTGAGACACGCACACTGACACTCACACTGAGGCGCACACACTCATACTGAGACACACACTCATACTGAGACACGCACACTGACACTCACACTGAGGCGCACACACTCACACTGCAACACGCACACTGACACTCATACTGAGAAACGCACACTGACACTCACACTGAGGCGCACACACTCATACTGAGACACGCACACTGACACTCACACTGAGGCGCACACACTCATACTGAGACACACACTCACACTGAGACACGCACACTGACACTCACACTGAGGCGCACACACTCATACTGAGACACGCACACTGACACTCACAATGAGGCACACACACTCATACTGAGACACGCACACTGACACACACAATGAGGCACACACACTCATACTGAGACACGCACACTGACACTCACACTGAGGCGCACACACTCATACTGAGACACGCACACTGACACTCACACTGAGGCACACACACTCATACTGAGACACGCACACTGACACTCACACTGAGGCACACACTCATACTGAGACACGTACACTGACACTCACACTGAGGCGCACACACTCATACTGAGACACGCACAATGACACTCACACTGAGGCACACACACTCATACTGAGACACGCACACTGACACTCACACTGAGGCACACACTCATACTGAGACACGTACACTGACACTCACACTGAGGCGCACACACTCATACTGAGACACGTACACTGACACTCACACTGAGGCGCACACACTCATACTGAGACACGCACACTGACACTCACACTGAGGCACACACACTCATACTGAGAAACGCACACTGACACTCACACTGAGGCACACACACTCATACTGAGACACACTCATACTGAGACACGCACACTGACACTCACACTGAGGCGCACACACTCATACTGAGACACACACTCATACTGAGACACGCACACTGACACTCACACTGAGGCGCACACACTCACACTGCGACACGCACACTGACACTCATACTGAGAAACGCACACTGACACTCACACTGAGGCGCACACACTCATACTGAGACACGCACACTGACACTCACACTGAGGCGCACACACTCATACTGAGACACACACTCACACTGAGACACGCACACTGACACTCACACTGAGGCGCACACACTCATACTGAGACACGCACACTGACACTCATACTGAGACACGCACACTGACACTCACACTGAGGCGCACACACTCATACTGAGACACGCACACTGACACTCACACTGAGGCGCACACACTCATACTGAGACACGCACACTGACACTCACACTGAGGCGCACACACTCATACTGAGACACACACTCATACTGAGACATGCACACTGACACTCACACTGAGGCGCACACACTCATACGGAGATACACACTCACACTGAGACACGCACACTGACACTCACACTGAGGCACACACACTCATACTGAGACACGCACACTGACACTCACACTGAGGCGCACACACTCATACTGAGACACGCACACTGACACTCACACTGAGGCGCACACACTCATACTGAGACACGCACACTGACACTCACACTGAGGCGCACACGCTCATACTGAGACACGCACACTGACACTCACACTGAGGCGCACACACTCATACTGAGACACGCACACTGACACTCACAATGAGGCACACACACTCATACTGTGACACGCACACTGACACACACAATGAGGCACACACACTCATACTGAAACACGCACACTGACACTCACACTGAGGCGCACACACTCATACTGAGACACGCACACTGACACTCACACTGAGGCACACACACTCATACTGAGACACGCACACTGACACTCACACTGAGGCGCACACACTCATACTGAGACACACACTCATACTGAGACACGCACACTGACACTCACACTGGTGCGCACACACTCCTACTGAGACACGCACACTGACACTCATACTGAGACACGCACACTGACACTGAGGCGCACACACTCATACTGAGACACGCACACTGACACTCACACTGAGGCACACACACTCATACTGAGAAACGCACACTGACACTCACACTGAGGCACACACACTCATACTGAGACACACACTCATACTGAGACACGCACACTGACACTCACACTGAGGCGCACACACTCATACTGAGACACACACTCATACTGAGACACGCACACTGACACTCACACTGAGGCGCACACACTCACACTGCGACACGCACACTGACACTCATACTGAGAAACGCACACTGACACTCACACTGAGGCGCACACACTCATACTGAGACACGCACACTGACACTCACACTGAGGCGCACACACTCATACTGAGACACACACTCACACTGAGACACGCACACTGACACTCACACTGAGGCGCACACACTCATACTGAGACACGCACACTGACACTCATACTGAGACACGCACACTGACACTCACACTGAGGCGCACACACTCATACTGAGACACACACACTGACACTCACACTGAGGCGCACACACTCATACTGAGACACGCACACTGACACTCACACTGAGGCGCACACACTCATACTGAGACACGCACACTGACACTCACACTGAGGCGCACACACTCATACTGAGACACGCACACTGACACTCACACTGACACTCACAATGAGGCACACACACACTCATACTGAGACACGCACACTGACACACACAATGAGGCACACACACTCATACTGAGACACGCACACTGACACTCACACTGAGGCGCACATACTCATACTGAGACACGCACACTGACACTCATACTGAGACACGCACACTGACACTCACACTGAGGCGCACACACTCATACTGAGACACGCACACTGACACTCATACTGAGACACGCACACTGACACTCACACTGAGGCGCACACACTCATACTGAGACATGCACACTGACACTCACACTGAGGCGCACACACTCATACTGAGACACACACTCACACTGAGACACGCACACTGACACTCACACTGAGGCGCACACACTCATACTGAGACACACACACTGACACTCATACTGAGACACGCACACTGACACTCACACTGAGGCGCACACACTCATACTGAGACACGCACACTGACACTCACACTGAGGCACACACACTCATACTGAGACACGCACACTGACACTCACATTGAGGCGCACACACTCATACTGAGACACGCACACTGACACTCACAATGAGGCACACACACTCATACTGAGACACGCACACTGACACACACAATGAGGCACACACACTCATACTGAGACACGCACACTGACACTCACACTGAGACACCCACACTGACACTCACACTGAGGCGCACACACTCATACTGAGACACGCACACTGACACTCACACTGAGGCACGCACACTGACACTCATACTGAGACACGCACACTGACACTCACACTGAGGCGCACACACTCATACTGAGACATGCACACTGACACTCACACTGAGGCGCACACACTCATACTGAGACACGCACACTGACACTCACACTGAGGCGCACACACTCATACTGAGACACACACTCATACTGAGACACACACACTGACACTCACACTGAGGCGCACACACTCATACTGAGACACACACACTGACACTCATACTGAGACAAGCACACTGACACTCACACTGAGGCGCACACACTCATACTGAGACACGCACACTGACACTCACACTGAGGCACACACACTCATACTGAGACACGCACACTGACACTCACACTGAGGCGCACACACTCATACTGAGACACGCACACTGACACTCACAATGAGGCACACACACTCATACTGAGACACGCACACTGACACTCACAATGAGGCGCACACACTCATACTGAGACACGCACACTGACACTCACACTGAGGCGCACATACTCATACTGAGACACGCACACTGACACTCACACTGAGGCGCACACACTCATACTGAGACACGCACACTGACACTCACAATGAGGCACACACACTCATACTGAGACACGCACACTGACACACACAATGAGGCACACACACTCATACTGAGACACACACACTGACACTCACACTGAGGCGCACACACTCATACTGAGACACGCACACTGACACTCACACTGAGGCACACACACTCATACTGAGATACGCACACTGACACTCACACTGAGGCGCACACACTCATACTGAGACACGCACACTGACACTCACAATGAGGCACACACACTCATACTGAGACACGCACACTGACACACACAATGAGGCACACACACTCATACTGAGACACGCACACTGACACTCACACTGAGGCGCACACACTCATACTGAGACACGCACACTGACACTCATACTGAGACACGCACACTGACACTCACACTGAGGCGCACACACTCAAACTGAGACACACACACTGACACTCACACTGAGGCACACACACTCATACTGAGACACGCACACTGACACTCACACTGAGGCGCACACACTCATACTGAGACACGCACACTGACACTCACAATGAGGCACACACACACTCATACTGAGACACGCACACTGACACTCACACTGAGGCGCACACACTCATACTGAGACACGCACACTGACACTCACACTGAGGCGCACACACTCATACTGAGACACACACTCACACTGAGACACGCACACTGACACTCACACTGAGGCGCACACACTCATACTGAGACACACACACTGACACTCATACTGAGACACGCACACTGACACTCACACTGAGGCGCACACACTCATACTGAGACACGCACACTGACACTCACACTGAGGCACACACACTCATACTGAGACACGCACACTGACACTCACACTGAGGCGCACACACTCATACTGAGACACGCACACTGACACTCACACTGAGGCGCACACGCTCATACTGAGACACGCACACTGACACTCACACTGAGGCGCACACACTCATACTGAGACACGCACACTGACACTCACAATGAGGCACACACACTCATACTGTGACACGCACACTGACACACACAATGAGGCACACACACTCATACTGAGACACGCACACTGACACTCACACTGAGGCGCACACACTCATACTGAGACACACACTCATACTGAGACACGCACACTGACACTCACACTGGTGCGCACACACTCCTACTGAGACACGCACACTGACACTCATACTGAGACACGCACACTGACACTGAGGCGCACACACTCATACTGAGACACGCACACTGACACTCACACTGAGGCACACACACTCATACTGAGAAACGCACACTGACACTCACACTGAGGCACACACACTCATACTGAGACACACACTCATACTGAGACACGCACACTGACACTCACACTGAGGCGCACACACTCATACTGAGACACACACTCATACTGAGACACGCACACTGACACTCACACTGAGGCGCACACACTCACACTGCGACACGCACACTGACACTCATACTGAGAAACGCACACTGACACTCACACTGAGGCGCACACACTCATACTGAGACACGCACACTGACACTCACACTGAGGCGCACACACTCATACTGAGACACACACTCACACTGAGACACGCACACTGACACTCACACTGAGGCGCACACACTCATACTGAGACACGCACACTGACACTCATACTGAGACACGCACACTGACACTCACACTGAGGCGCACACACTCATACTGAGACACACACACTGACACTCACACTGAGGCACACACACTCATACTGAGACACGCACACTGACACTCACACTGAGGCGCACACACTCATACTGAGACACGCACACTGACACTCACAATGAGGCACACACACACTCATACTGAGACACGCACACTGACACACACAATGAGGCGCACACACTCATACTGAGACACGCACACTGACACTCACACTGAGGCGCACATACTCATACTGAGACACGCACACTGACACTCATACTGAGACACGCACACTGACACTCACACTGAGGCGCACACACTCATACTGAGACACGCACACTGACACTCACACTGAGGCGCACACACTCATACTGAGACATGCACACTGACACTCACACTGAGGCGCACACACTCATACTGAGACACGCACACTGACACTCACACTGAGGCGCACATACTCATACTGAGACACGCACACTGACACTCATACTGAGACACGCACACTGACACTCACACTGAGGCGCACACACTCATACTGAGACACGCACACTGACACTCACACTGAGGCGCACACACTCATACTGAGACACGCACACTGACACTCACACTGAGGCGCACACGCTCATACTGAGACACGCACACTGACACTCACACTGAGGCGCACACACTCATACTGAGACACGCACACTGACACTCACAATGAGGCACACACACTCATACTGTGACACGCACACTGACACACACAATGAGGCACACACACTCATACTGAGACACGCACACTGACACTCACACTGAGGCGCACACACTCATACTGAGACACGCACACTGACACTCACACTGAGGCACACACACTCATACTGAGACACGCACACTGACACTCACACTGAGGCGCACACACTCATACTGAGACACACACTCATACTGAGACACGCACACTAACACTCACACTGGTGCGCACACACTCCTACTGAGACACGCACACTGACACTCATACTGAGACACGCACACTGACACTCACACTGAGGCGCACACACTCATACTGAGACACACACTCATACTGAGACACGCACACTGACACTCACACTGGTGCGCACACACTCCTACTGAGACACGCACACTGACACTCACACTGAGACACGCACACTGACACTCACACTGAGGCACACACACTCATACTGAGAAACGCACACTGACACTCACACTGAGGCACACACACTCATACTGAGACACACACTCATACTGAGACACGCACACTGACACTCACACTGAGGCACACACACTCATACTGAGAAACGCACACTGACACTCACACTGAGGCACACACACTCATACTGAGACACACACTCATACTGAGACACGCACACTGACACTCACACTGAGGCGCACACACTCATACTGAGACACACACTCATACTGAGACACGCACACTGACACTCACACTGAGGCGCACACACTCACACAACGACACGCACACTGACACTCATACTGAGAAACGCACACTGACACTCACACTGAGGCGCACACACTCATACTGAGACACGCACACTGACACTCACACTGAGGCGCACACACTCATACTGAGACACACACTCACACTGAGACACGCACACTGACACTCACACTGAGGCGCACACACTCATACTGAGACACGCACACTGACACTCATACTGAGACACGCACACTGACACTCACACTGAGGCGCACACACTCATACTGAGACACGCACACTGACACTCACACTGAGGCGCACACACTCATACTGAGACACGCACACTGACACTCACAATGAGGCACACACACACTCATACTGAGACACGCACACTGACACTCACACTGAGGCGCACACACTCATACTGAGACACGCACACTGACACTCACACTGAGGCCCACACACTCATACTGAGACACACACTCACACTGAGACACGCACACTGACACTCACACTGAGGCGCACACACTCATACTGAGACACACACACTGACACTCATACTGAGACACGCACACTGACACTCACACTGAGGCGCACACACTCATACTGAGACACGCACACTGACACTCACACTGAGGCACACACACTCATACTGAGACACGCACACTGACACTCACACTGAGGCGCACACACTCATACTGAGACACACACTCACACTGAGACACGCACACTGACACTCACACTGAGGCGCACACACTCATACTGAGACACACACACTGACACTCATACTGAGACACGCACACTGACACTCACACTGAGGCGCACACACTCATACTGAGACACGCACACTGACACTCACAATGAGGCACACACACTCATACTGAGACACGCACACTGACACACACAATGAGGCACACACACTCATACTGAGACACGCACACTGACACTCACACTGAGACACCCACACTGACACTCACACTGAGGCGCACACACTCATACTGAGACACGCACACTGACACTCACACTGAGGCACGCACACTGACACTCATACTGAGACACGCACACTGACACTCACACTGAGGCGCACACACTCATACTGAGACATGCACACTGACACTCACACTGAGGCGCACACACTCATACTGAGACACGCACACTGACACTCACACTGAGGCGCACACACTCATACTGAGACACACACTCATACTGAGACACACACACTGACACTCACACTGAGGCGCACACACTCATACTGAGACACACACACTGACACTCATACTGAGACAAGCACACTGACACTCACACTGAGGCGCACACACTCATACTGAGACACGCACACTGACACTCACACTGAGGCACACACACTCATACTGAGACACGCACACTGACACTCACACTGAGGCGCACACACTCATACTGAGACACGCACACTGACACTCACAATGAGGCACACACACTCATACTGAGACACGCACACTGACACTCACACTGAGGCGCACACACTCATACTGAGACACGCACACTGACACTCACACTGAGGCGCACATACTCATACTGAGACACGCACACTGACACTCACACTGAGGCGCACACACTCATACTGAGACACGCACACTGACACTCACAATGAGGCGCACACACTCATACTGAGACACACACACTGACACTCACACTGAGGCGCACACACTCATACTGAGACACGCACACTGACACTCACACTGAGGCACACACACTCATACTGAGACACGCACACTGACACTCACACTGAGGCGCACACACTCATACTGAGACACGCACACTGACACTCACAATGAGGCACACACACTCATACTGAGACACGCACACTGACACACACAATGAGGCACACACACTCATACTGAGACACGCACACTGACACTCACACTGAGGCGCACACACTCATACTGAGACACGCACACTGACACTCACACTGAGGCACACACACTCATACTGAGACACGCACACTGACACTCACACTGAGGCGCACACACTCATACTGAGACACACACTCATACTGAGACACGCACACTGACACTCACACTGAGGCGCACACACTCATACTGAGACACGCACACTGACACTCACAATGAGGCACACACACTCATACTGAGACACGCACACTGACACACACAATGAGGCACACACACTCATACTGAGACACGCACACTGACACTCACACTGAGGCGCACACACTCATACTGAGACACGCACACTGACACTCACACTGAGGCACACACACTCATACTGAGACACGCACACTGACACTCACACTGAGGCGCACACACTCATACTGAGACACACACTCATACTGAGACACGCACACTGACACTCACACTGGTGCGCACACACTCCTACTGAGACACGCACACTGACACTCATACTGAGACACGCACACTAACACTGAGGCGCACACACTCATACTGAGACACGCACACTGACACTCACACTGAGGCGCACACACTCATACTGAGACACACACTCATACTGAGACACGCACACAGACACTCACACTGAGGCGCACACACTCATACTGAGACACGCACACTGACACTCACAATGAGGCACACACACTCATACTGAGACACGCACACTGACACACACAATGAGGCACACACACTCATACTGAGACACGCACACTGACACTCACACTGAGGCGCACACACTCATACTGAGACACGCACACTGACACTCACACTGAGGCACACACACTCATACTGAGACACGCACACTGACACTCACACTGAGGCGCACACACTCATACTGAGACACACACTCATACTGAGACACGCACACTGACACTCACACTGGTGCGCACACACTCCTACTGAGACACGCACACTGACACTCATACTGAGACACGCACACTAACACTGAGGCGCACACACTCATACTGAGACACGCACACTGACACTCACACTGAGGCACACACACTCATACTGAGAAACGCACACTGACACTCACACTGAGGCACACACACTCATACTGAGACACACACTCATACTGAGACACGCACACTGACACTCACACTGAGGCGCACACACTCATACTGAGACACACACTCATACTGAGACACGCACACTGACACTCACACTGAGGCGCACACACTCACACTGCGACACGCACACTGACACTCATACTGAGAAACGCACACTGACACTCACACTGAGGCGCACACACTCATACTGAGACACGCACACTGACACTCACACTGAGGCGCACACACTCATACTGAGACACACACTCACACTGAGACACGCACACTGACACTCACACTGAGGCGCACACACTCATACTGAGACACGCACACTGACACTCATACTGAGACACGCACACTGACACTCACACTGAGGCGCACACACTCATACTGAGACACGCACACTGACACTCACACTGAGGCGCACACACTCATACTGAGACACGCACACTGACACTCACACTGAGGCGCACACACTCATACTGAGACACACACTCATACTGAGACATGCACACTGACACTCACACTGAGGCGCACACACTCATACTGAGACACACACACTGACACTCATACTGAGACAAGCACACTGACACTCACACTGAGGCGCACACACTCATACTGAGACACGCACACTGACACTCACACTGAGACACGCACACTGACACTCACACTGAGGCGCACACACTCATACTGAGACACGCACACTGACACTCACACTGAGGCGCACACACTCATACTGAGACACGCACACTGACACTCACACTGAGGCGCACACACTCATACTGAGACACGCACACTGACACTCACACTGAGGCGCACATACTCATACTGAGACACGCACACTGACACTCATACTGAGACACGCACACTGACACTCACACTGAGGCGCACACACTCATACTGAGACACGCACACTGACACTCACACTGAGGCGCACACACTCATACTGAGACACGCACACTGACACTCACACTGAGGCGCACACGCTCATACTGAGACACGCACACTGACACTCACACTGAGGCGCACACACTCATACTGAGACACGCACACTGACACTCACAATGAGGCACACACACTCATACTGTGACACGCACACTGACACACACAATGAGGCACACACACTCATACTGAGACACGCACACTGACACTCACACTGAGGCGCACACACTCATACTGAGACACGCACACTGACACTCACACTGAGGCACACACACTCATACTGAGACACGCACACTGACACTCACACTGAGGCGCACACACTCATACTGAGACACACACTCATACTGAGACACGCACACTGACACTCACACTGGTGCGCACACACTCCTACTGAGACACGCACACTGACACTCATACTGAGACACGCACACTGACACTCACACTGAGGCGCACACACTCATACTGAGACACACACTCATACTGAGACACGCACACTGACACTCACACTGGTGCGCACACACTCCTACTGAGACACGCACACTGACACTCACACTGAGACACGCACACTGACACTCACACTGAGGCACACACACTCATACTGAGAAACGCACACTGACACTCACACTGAGGCACACACACTCATACTGAGACACACACTCATACTGAGACACGCACACTGACACTCACACTGAGGCACACACACTCATACTGAGAAACGCACACTGACACTCACACTGAGGCACACACACTCATACTGAGACACACACTCATACTGAGACACGCACACTGACACTCACACTGAGGCGCACACACTCATACTGAGACACACACTCATACTGAGACACGCACACTGACACTCACACTGAGGCGCACACACTCACACTGCGACACGCACACTGACACTCATACTGAGAAACGCACACTGACACTCACACTGAGGCGCACACACTCATACTGAGACACGCACACTGACACTCACACTGAGGCGCACACACTCATACTGAGACACACACTCACACTGAGACACGCACACTGACACTCACACTGAGGCGCACACACTCATACTGAGACACGCACACTGACACTCATACTGAGACACGCACACTGACACTCACACTGAGGCGCACACACTCATACTGAGACACACACACTGACACTCACACTGAGGCACACACACTCATACTGAGACACGCACACTGACACTCACACTGAGGCGCACACACTCATACTGAGACACGCACACTGACACTCACAATGAGGCACACACACACTCATACTGAGACACGCACACTGACACTCACACTGAGGCGCACACACTCATACTGAGACACGCACACTGACACTCACACTGAGGCGCACACACTCATACTGAGACACACACTCACACTGAGACACGCACACTGACACTCACACTGAGGCGCACACACTCATACTGAGACACACACACTGACACTCATACTGAGACACGCACACTGACACTCACACTGAGGCGCACACACTCATACTGAGACACGCACACTGACACTCACACTGAGGCACACACACTCATACTGAGACACGCACACTGACACTCACACTGAGGCGCACACACTCATACTGAGACACACACTCACACTGAGACACGCACACTGACACTCACACTGAGGCGCACACACTCATACTGAGACACACACACTGACACTCATACTGAGACACGCACACTGACACTCACACTGAGGCGCACACACTCATACTGAGACACGCACACTGACACTCACAATGAGGCACACACACTCATACTGAGACACGCACACTGACACACACAATGAGGCACACACACTCATACTGAGACACGCACACTGACACTCACACTGAGACACCCACACTGACACTCACACTGAGGCGCACACACTCATACTGAGACACGCACACTGACACTCACACTGAGGCACGCACACTGACACTCATACTGAGACACGCACACTGACACTCACACTGAGGCGCACACACTCATACTGAGACATGCACACTGACACTCACACTGAGGCGCACACACTCATACTGAGACACGCACACTGACACTCACACTGAGGCGCACACACTCATACTGAGACACACACTCATACTGAGACACACACACTGACACTCACACTGAGGCGCACACACTCATACTGAGACACACACACTGACACTCATACTGAGACAAGCACACTGACACTCACACTGAGGCGCACACACTCATACTGAGACACGCACACTGACACTCACACTGAGGCACACACACTCATACTGAGACACGCACACTGACACTCACACTGAGGCGCACACACTCATACTGAGACACGCACACTGACACTCACAATGAGGCACACACACTCATACTGAGACACGCACACTGACACTCACACTGAGGCGCACACACTCATACTGAGACACGCACACTGACACTCACACTGAGGCGCACATACTCATACTGAGACACGCACACTGACACTCACACTGAGGCGCACACACTCATACTGAGACACGCACACTGACACTCACAATGAGGCGCACACACTCATACTGAGACACACACACTGACACTCACACTGAGGCGCACACACTCATACTGAGACACGCACACTGACACTCACACTGAGGCACACACACTCATACTGAGACACGCACACTGACACTCACACTGAGGCGCACACACTCATACTGAGACACGCACACTGACACTCACAATGAGGCACACACACTCATACTGAGACACGCACACTGACACACACAATGAGGCACACACACTCATACTGAGACACGCACACTGACACTCACACTGAGGCGCACACACTCATACTGAGACACGCACACTGACACTCACACTGAGGCACACACACTCATACTGAGACACGCACACTGACACTCACACTGAGGCGCACACACTCATACTGAGACACACACTCATACTGAGACACGCACACTGACACTCACACTGAGGCGCACACACTCATACTGAGACACGCACACTGACACTCACAATGAGGCACACACACTCATACTGAGACACGCACACTGACACACACAATGAGGCACACACACTCATACTGAGACACGCACACTGACACTCACACTGAGGCGCACACACTCATACTGAGACACGCACACTGACACTCACACTGAGGCACACACACTCATACTGAGACACGCACACTGACACTCACACTGAGGCGCACACACTCATACTGAGACACACACTCATACTGAGACACGCACACTGACACTCACACTGGTGCGCACACACTCCTACTGAGACACGCACACTGACACTCATACTGAGACACGCACACTAACACTGAGGCGCACACACTCATACTGAGACACGCACACTGACACTCACACTGAGGCGCACACACTCATACTGAGACACACACTCATACTGAGACACGCACACTGACACTCACACTGAGGCGCACACACTCATACTGAGACACGCACACTGACACTCACAATGAGGCACACACACTCATACTGAGACACGCACACTGACACACACAATGAGGCACACACACTCATACTGAGACACGCACACTGACACTCACACTGAGGCGCACACACTCATACTGAGACACGCACACTGACACTCACACTGAGGCACACACACTCATACTGAGACACGCACACTGACACTCACACTGAGGCGCACACACTCATACTGAGACACACACTCATACTGAGACACGCACACTGACACTCACACTGGTGCGCACACACTCCTACTGAGACACGCACACTGACACTCATACTGAGACACGCACACTAACACTGAGGCGCACACACTCATACTGAGACACGCACACTGACACTCACACTGAGGCA